>NC_041391.1:111417701-111477405 GCF_002162155.2 Triticum dicoccoides | reverse complement strand
AACCACCCACTCGCCTCCCCCGCACTTCTCCCACTCCTCTCCTCCCCCCGATCTGGATCGGGGGCTGCAACCCTATCGCCGCTCGCTATCGCCGGCACCGCCCCTCTCAGACTCCTCTGTGCCCTCCTCTCCCTCGCGTGGCACCTGCCTGAAGCCTCGGCCTCGACTCGTCGGCGGCCTGACGCCGTCGCCCGTCGTCGCCAACCACCACCGTCGACTGGAGCTCCTCCGCCTCGACCGCCGCACGCCGTCCACGACTGCGCCGTCACCGCCTGGACCTCGCCGGAGCCACCTCGCCGGACCTCTCCGCCGGACTGCTTCCTCTCCGTCCCGGTCGTCTCCATCTCCTCCCCATGCCCTGCTGCCTTGTCCCTACACCGAACGGTGAGGCCCCGGCCTCCTCTCTCCCTCGTCCCGCATCCTCTCATGGCCACACCGGAGCTCTGCTCCTGTGCGCGCACTCGCACCGCCCGCCACGGTCCCTCCAACGCCTTGGCCACACGCCTGCTGGCCTCGCGCGAGCTCGCGACATCTCTGCTCATTGCCGCCTAGTACGCGTGTGTCAGCGCCCGACTCTGCTCACGCGCCCCCGCCGTCGGCCCTCGGCCGCGCTCGCAGCCACTACTGCCGTGGTTGCCACCACCATTGAGTCGCGCCTCTGCCCAACTGCGTCGCCTAAACCGCGTCGCCTCCGCTCAGGGCCGCGCACCCGCTCCCCGCACCCGCCTCACCTTCGCTCCGGCGCACACACGCGCCCGTCCTCTTGCCTCGATGGGTGCCCGCTGCCCAGCACCCGCTCGGGTGACATCCGCACCCGAGCGCCCGAACCCGATAGGCCCCTAGGGCCTATGACAAACGGGGCCCAGCCCCAGAACGTTTTTTTTTGTAAAAGAAAATAAAATAAAAATGAATAATTAATTAGTGAATTAATTAAGTTAAGTAATCATGTTTAATTAATCTAATTAACTAGTTAGTTTAATTAAACAGTAATTATATTAGCTAAATCCTAATTAACCTAAACAAAGTATGACAAGCGGGACCCTCACGTCAGTTTGACCCAGTCAACGCCCTGGTAACTGCTGACATCATGCTGATGTCAGCATACACTATTCTGGATAATGTTGATTTAAAATAATTAAATAAATTCTAAAAATGATTAAATCTTTTAAAACTAATATAAAATAAACCGTAGCTTGGATGGAAAAACTTTGTGCATGAAAGTTGCTCAGAACAACGAGATGAATCTGGATATGCAGCCTATTCGTCCGCCACACACCCCTAGCATAGCAAACACGCAACTTTCCCCCTCTGGTTCATTTGTCCGAAAACGCGAAACACCGGGAATACTTTCCTGGATGTTTCCCTCCTTCGTCGGTATCACCTACTACCGCGTTAGGGCACACCTAGCACCGCGTATTGCCATGTTACGCTTTGTGATGCTTTGATTGCTTTGTTATTTATTGTGTTCCCCCTCCGTTACTTCTTTCCGGTAGACCCCGAGACTGCCGGCGACCCCAGTTCGACTACGGAGTTGACGACCCCTCCTTGCCAGAGCAACCAGGCAAGCCCCCCCCCCCTTGATCACCAGATATCGCCTATTCTTCTCTTTACTGCTTGCATTAGAGTAGTGTAGCATGTTACTATTTTGATTAATCCTATTCTGTTGCATAGCCTGTCGTTGTTGCTACATCTGTTGATACCTCACCTGCAATCCTAAATGCTTAGTATAGGATGCTACTTTACCATTAGTGGCCCTACATTCTTTTTAGTCTGCCATGCTATACTATCGGGCCGTGATCACTCGGGAGGTGATCACGGGTATATACTATACATACATATACTATACAGATGGTGACTGAAGTCGGGTTAGCTCGTTGAGTGCCCGCAAGTGATTCCGATGTGGGGGCAGAAAGGACAGGTGGCTCCATCCCGGTAGAGGTGGGCCTGGGTTCCCGACGGCCCCCGACTGTTACTATGTGGCGGAGCGACAGGGCAGGTTGAGACCACCTAGGAGAGAGGTGGGCCTGGCCCTGGTCGGTGTCCGCGGTTACTTCAAAATAACACGCTTAATGAGATCTTGGTATTTGGTCTGAGTCTGGCCACTGGCCTATACGCACTAACAAACTATGCGGGAAAGATATGGGCACTCGACGTCGTGGTATCAGCCGAAGCCTTCTTGACGTCAGCGACGGAGCGGCGCGCGCCGGGTTGGACTACGTAACGCAACTTCCTTTGTAATGGAGGTTACTAGGTCTGCTTCCGGCCGCCCTCGCAACGTGCAAGTGTGCAATGGGCGATGAGCCCAGACCCCTGCGCGCATAGGATTTAGACCAGCATGCTGACCTCTCTATTGTGCCTAGGTGGGGTTGCGACGTGTTGATCTTCCGAGGCCGAGCATGGCCCAGGAAAGTGTGTTCGGCCAAATGGGATCGAGCGTGTTGGGTTATGTGGTGCACCCCTGCAGGGAAGTTTATCTATTCGAATAGCCGTGTCTCTCGGTAAAAGGACGACCCGGAGTTGTACCTTGACCTTATGATAACTAGAACTGGATACTTAATAAAACACACCCAGACAAGTTCCATAGACAACCCGGTGATCGATTTTCCACAGGGCAATGAGGGGAGGATTGCCGGGTAGGATTATGCTATGCGATGCTACTTTGAGGACTTTAATCTACTCTCTTCTACATACTGCAAGATGGAGGCTGCCAGAAGCGTAGTCTTCGACAGGATTAGCTATCCCCCTCTTATTCTGGTATTCTGTAGTTCAGTCCACCGATATGGCCCTTTACACATATACCCATGCATATGTAGTGTAGCTCCTTGCTTGTGAGTACTTTGGATGAGTACTCACGGTTGCTTTTCTCCCTCTTTTCCCCCTTTCCCTTCTACCTGGTTGTCTCAACCAGATGCCGGAGCCCAGGATCCAGACGCCACCGTCGACGACGACTCCTACTACACTAGAGGTGCCTACTGTTGGGGAACGTTGCATAAAATAAAAAAATTCCTACGTTCACCAAGATCAATCTATGAGTTCATCTAGACATGAGAGAGGGGAGTGCATCTACATACCCTTGTAGATCGCAAGCGAAAGTGTTCAAGAGAATGGGGTTGAGGGAGTCGTACTCGTCGTGATCCAAATCACTAGAGATCCTAGTGCCGAACGGACGGCACCTCCGCGTTCAACACACGTACGGTCAGCGTGACGTCTCCTCCTTCTTGATCCAGCAAGGGGGAAGGAGAGGTTGATGAAGATCCAGCAGCACGATGGCGTGGTGGTGGATGCAGCAGAGTTCCGGCAGGGCTTCGCCAAGCAACTACGGGAGGAGGAGGTGTAGCAAGGGGAGAAGGAGGCGCCAAGACTTCAGGGTGCGGCTACCCTCCCTCCCCCTCCCTTTATATAGGCCCCCTGGGGGGGCGCCGGCCCTGGAGATGAGATCTCCCAAGGGGGCGGCAGCCAGGGGGTGGAGTGCCCCCCAAGGCAAGTGGAGGCGCCCCCCCACCCTAGGGTTTCCAACCCTAGGCGCAGGGGGGCCAAGGGGGGGCGCACCAGCCCACCAGGGGCTTGTCCCCTCCCCACTGCAGCCCACGGGGCCCTCCGGGATAATTGGACCCATCCGATGGACCCCCAGGACCCTTCTGGTGGTCCCGGTACAATACCGGTGACCCCCAAAACTCTCCCAATGGCCGAAACTGCACTTCCTATATATAATTCTTTACATCCGGACCTTTCTGGAACTCCTCGTGACGTCCGGGATCTCATGCGGGACTCCGAACAACTTTCGGTTTGCTGCATACTCATATCTCTACAACCCTAGCGTCACGGAACCTTAAGTGTGTAGACCCCACGGGTTCGGGAGACACGTAGACATGACCGAGACGGCTCTCCGGTCAATAACCAACAGCGGGATCTGGATACCCATGTTGGCTCCCACATGCTCCTCGATGATCTCATCGGATGAACCATGATGTCGAGGATTCAATCAACCCCGTATACAATTCCCTTTGTCATTCGGTACGTTACTTGCCCGAGACTCGATCGTCGGTATCCCAATACCTCGTTTAGTCTCATTACCGGCAAGTCACTTTACTCGTACCATAATGCATGATCCTGTGACTAGACACTTGGTCAATTTGAGCTCATTATGATGATGCACTACCGAGTGGGCCCAGGGATACCTCTCCGTCATATGGAGTGACAAATCCCAGTCTCGATCCATGTCAACCCAACAGACACTTTCGGAGATACCTGTAGTGCACCTTTATAGTCACCCAGTTACGTTGTGACGTTTGGTACACCCAAAGCACTCCTACGGTATCCGGGAGTTACACGATCTCATGGTCTAAGGAGAAGATACTTGACATTGGAAAAAGCTCTAGGAAACGAACTACACGATCTTGTGCTATGCTTAGGATTGGGTCTTGTCCATCACATCATTCTCCTAATGATGTGATCCCGTTATCAACGACATCCAATGTCCATAGTCAGGAAACCATGACTATCTGTTGATCAACGAGCTAGTGAACTAGAGGCTCACTAGGGACATGTTGTGGTCTATGTATTCACACGTGTATTACGATTTCCGGATAATACAATCATAGCATGAATAAAAAGACAATTATCATGAACAAGGAAATATAATAATAATCCTTTTATTATTGCCTCTAGGGCATATTTCCAACAGTCTCCCACTTGCACTAGAGTCAATAATCTAGTTACATTGTGATGAATCGAACACCCATAGAGTTCTGGTGTTGATCATGTTTTGCTCGCGGAAGAGGTTTAGTCAACGGATCTGCGACACTCAGATCTGTATGTACTTTGCAAATATCTATGTCTCCATCTTGAACATTTTCACGGATGGAGTTGAAACGACGCTTGATGTGCCTGGTCTTCTTGTGAAACCTGGGCTCCTTGGCAAGGGCAATAGCTCCAGTGTTGTCACAGAAGAGAGTGATTGGCCCCGACGCATTGGGTATGACTCCTAGGTCGGTGATGAACTCCTTCATACATATTGCTTCATGCGCTGCCTTCGAGGCTGCCATGTACTCTGCTTCACATGTAGATCCCACCACGACGCTTTGCTTGCAACTGCACCAGCTTACTGCTCCACAATTCAACATATACACGTATCCGGTTTGTGACTTAGAGTCATCCAGATTTGTGTCGAAGCTAGCATCGACGTAACCCTTTACGACGAGCTCTTCGTCACCTCCAGAAATGAGAAACATGTCCTTTGTCCTTTTCAGGTACTTCAGGATATTCTTGACCGCTGTCTAGTGTTCCTTGCCGGGATAACTTTGGTACCTTCCTACCAAACTTACGGCAAGGTTTACATCAGGTCTGGTGCACAGCATGGCATACATAATAGATCCTATGGCTGAAGCATAGGGGATGACACTCATCTCTTCTTTATCTTCTGCCGTGGTCGGGCATTGAGCCGAGCTCAATCTCACACCTTGCAATACAGGCAAGAACCCTTTCTTGGACTGATCCATTCTGAACTTCTTCAATACCTTATCAAGGTATGTGCTTTGTGAAAGACCTATGAGGCCTCTCGATCTATCCCTATAGATCTTGGTGCATAATCTGTAAGCAGCTTCTCCAAGGTCCTTCATTGAAAAACACTTATTCAAGTAGGCCTTAATGTTGTCCAAAAGTTCTATATCATTTCCCATCAAAAGTATGTCATCTACATATAATATGAGAAATGCTACAGAGCTCCCACTCACTTTCTTGTAAATGCAGGCTTCTCCATAATTCTGCATAAACCCAAATACTTTGATCATCTCATCAAAGCGAATGTTCCAACTCCGAGATGCTTGCACCAGCCCATAAATGGATCGCTGGAACTTGCACACCTTGTTAGCATTCTTAGGATCGACAAAACCTTCCGGCTGCATCATATACAGTTCTTCCTTAAGATGTCTGTTAAGGAATGCCATTTTGATGTCCATCTGCCATATCTCATAATCATAGTATGCGGCAAATGCTAACATGATCCGGACGGACTTCAGCTTCGCTACGGGATAGAAAGTCTCATCAAAGTCAACCCCTTGAACTTGCCAATAACCCTTAGCGACAAATCGAGCTTTATAGATGGTAACATTACCATCCGCGTCCGTCTTCTTCTTAAAGATCCATTTGTTTTCTATCGCTCGCCGATCATCGAGCAAGTCTGTCAAAGTCCATACTTTGTTTTCATACATGGATTCTATCTCGGATTGCATGGCTTCAAGCCATTTGTTGGAATTTGGGCCCGCCATCGCTTCTTCATAGTTCGAAGGTTCACCGTTGTCTAACAACATGATTTCCAGGACAGGGTTGCCATACCATTCTGGTGTGGAACGTGTCCTTGTGGACCTACGAAGTTCAGTAGCAACTTGATCCGAAGTACCTTGATCATCATCATTAATTTCCTCTCCAGTCGGTGTAGGCACCGCAGGAACATTTTCCTGAGCTGCACTACTTTCCGGTTCAAGAGGTAGTACTTCATCGAGTTCTACTTTCCTCCCACTTACTCCTTTCGAGAGAAACTCTTTTTCCATAAAGGATCCATTCTTGGCAACAAAGATCTTGCCCTCGGATCTTAAGTAGAAGGTATACCCAATGGTTTCCTTAGGGTATCCTATGAAGACGCATTTTTCCGACTTGGGTTCGAGCTTTTCGGGTTGAAGTTTCTTGACATAAGCATCGCATCCCCAAACTTTTAGAAACGACAGCTTAGGTTTCTTCCCAAACCATAATTCATACGGTGTCGTCTCAACGGATTTAGATGGAGCCCTATATAAAGTGAATGTAGTTGTCTCTAGAGCGTATCCCCAAAATGATAGCGGTAAATCAGTAAGAGACATCATAGATCGCACCATATCCAATAGAGTGCGATTACGACGTTCGTACACACCGTTACGCTGAGGTGTTCTAGGCGGCATGAGTCGTGAAACGATTCCACATTTTCTTAAGTGTGTACCAAATTCATGACTTAAATATTCTCCTCCACGATCTGATCGTAAGAATTTTATCTTTTGGTCACGTTGATTCTCTACCTCATTCTGAAATTCTTTGAACTTTTCAAAGGTCTCAGACTTGTGTTTCATCAAGTAGACATACCCATATCTACTCAAGTCATCTGTGAGAGTGCGAACATAACGATATCCTCCGCGAGCCTCAATGCTCATTAGACTGCACACATCGGTATGTATGATTTCCAATAAGTTGGTTGCTCGCTCCATTGTTCCGGAGAACGGAGTCTTGGTCATTTTGCCCATGAGGCATGGTTCGCATGTGTCAAATGATTCATAATCTAGAGACTCTAAAAGTCCATCATCATGGAGCTTCTTCATGCGCTTGACACCAATGTGACCAAGGCGGCAGTGCCACAAGTATGTGGGACTATCATTATCAACTTTACATCTTTTGGTATTCACACTATGAATATGTGTAACATTACGTTCAAGATTCATTAAGAATAAACCATTGACCATCGGGGCATGACCATAAAACATATCTCTCATATAAATAGAACAACCATTATTCTCGGATTTAAATGAGTAGCCATCTCGTATTAAATGAGATCCAGATACAATGTTCATGCTCAAACTTGGCACTAAATAACAATTATTGAGGTTTAAAACTAATCCCGTGGGTAAATGTAGAGGCAGCATGCCGATGGCGATCACATCGACCTTGGAACCATTCCCGACGTGCATCGTCACCTCGTCCTTTGCCAGTCTCCTCTTATTCCGCAGCTCCTGCTGTGAGTTACAAATATGAGCAACAACACCGGTATCAAATACCCAGGAGTTACTATGATTACTGGTAAGGTACACATCAATTACATGTATATCACATATACCTTTAGTGTTGCCGGCCTTCTTGTCCGCTAAGTATTTGGGGCGGTTCCGCTTCCAGTGACCCTTCCCTTTTCAATAAAAGCACTCAGTCTCAGGCTTGGGTCCATTCTTTGACTTCTTCCCGGCAACTGGCTTACCGGGTGCAGCAACATCTTGCCGTCCTTCTTGAAGTTCTTCTTACCCTTGCCCTTCTTGAACTTGGTGGTTTTATTGACCATCAACACTTAATGTTCTTTCTTGATTTCTACCTCTGCTGACTTCAGCATTGAAAATACTTCAGGAATAGTTTTCACCATCCCCTGCATATTGTAGTTCATCACAAAGCTCTTGTAGCTCGGTGGGAGCGACTGAAGGATTCTGTCAATGACTGCCTCGTCCGGGGGGTTAATGTCCAGCTGGGACAGGCGGTTGTGCAACCCAGACATTTTGAGTATGTGCTCACTGACAGAACTATTTTCCTCCATCTTACAACTATAGAACTTGTCGGAGACTTCATATCTCTCGACCTGGGCATGAGCTAGGAAAACCATTTTCAGCTCCTCGAACATCTCATATGCTCCGTGTTGCTCAAAACGCTTTTGGAGCCCCGGTTCTAAGCTGTAAAGCATGCCGCACTGAACGAGGGAGTAATCATCAGCACGTGACTGCCAAGCGTTCATAACGTCTTGGTTCTCTGGGATGGGTGCTTCACCTAGTGGTCCTTCTAGGACATATGCTTTCTTGGCAGCTATGAGGATGATCCTCAGGTTCCGGACCCAGTCCGTATAGTTGCTGCCATCATCTTTCAGCTTGGTTTTCTCTAGGAACGCGTTGAAGTTCATGTTGACATGAGCGTTGGCCATTTGATCTACAAGACATATTTGCAAAGGTTTTAGACTAAGTTCATGATAATTTAGTTCATCTAATAAAATTATTTAATGAACTCCCACTCAGATTTGACATCCCTCCAGTCATCTAAGTGTTACACGATCCGAGTCGACTAGGCCGTGTCCGATCATCACGTCAGACGGACTAGTCATCATCGATGAACATCTCCATGTTGATCGTATCTTCCATACGACTCATGTTCGACCTTTCGGTCTCTATGTTCCGAGGCCATGTCTGTACATGCTAGGCTCGTCAAGTTAACCTAAGTGTTTTGCATATGTAAAATTGTCTTACACCCGTTGTATGTGAACGTAGGAATCTATCACACCCGATCATCACGTGGTGCTTCGAAACGACGAACTTTAGCAACGGCGCACAGTTAGGGAGAACACTTTCTTGAAATTATTATAAGGGATCATCTTATTCACTACCATCGTTCTAAGTAAACAAGATGCATAAACATAATAAACATCGCATGCAATTATATAGTAGTGACATGATATGGCCAATATCATATAGGTCCTTTGATCTCCATCTTCGGGGATCCATGATCATCTTCATCACCGTCATGACACCATGATCTCCATCATCATGATCTCCATCATCGTGTCTCCATGAAGTTGCTCGCCAACTATTACTTCTACTACTATGGCTAACGGTTTAGCAATCAAGTAAAGTAATTACATGGCGTTAAATCATTGACACGCAGGTCATACAATAATTAAGACAACTCCTATGGCTCCTGCCGGTTGTCATACTCATCGACATGCACGGCGTGATTCCTATTACAAGAACATGATCTCATACATCACAATATATCATTCATCATTCATCACAACTTTTGGCCATATCACATCACAAGGCAATTGCTGCAAAAACAAGTTAGATGTCCTCTAATTGTTGTTGCATCTTTTACGTGGCTGCAATAGGGTTCTAGCAAGAACGTTTTCTTACCTACGAAAAAGCCACAACGTGATTTGTCAACTTATATTTACCCTTCATAAGGACCCTTTTCATCGAATCCGCTCCAACTAAAGTGGGAGAGACAGACACCCGCTAGCCACCTTATGCAACTAGTGCATGTCAGTCGGTGGAACCTGTCTCACGTAAGCGTACGTGTAAGGTCGGTCCGGGACGCTTCATCCCACAATACTGCTGAAGCAAAATAAGACTAGTAGCGGCAAGAAAGTTGACAACATCTACGCCCACAACAGATTTGTATTCTACTCGTGCAATAGAGAACTACGCATAGACCTAGCTCATGATGCCACTGTTGGGGAACGTTGCATAAAATAAATATTTTCCTACGTTCACCAAGATCAATCTATGAGGTCATCTATCAACGAGAGAGGGGAGTGCATCTACATACCCTTGTAGATCGCGAGCGGAAGCGTTCAAGAGAACGGGGTTGAGGGAGTCGTACTCGTCGTGATCCAAATCACCGGAGATCCTAGCGCCGAACGGACGGCACCTCCGCGTTCAACACACGTACGGTCAGCGTGACGTCTCCTCCTTCTTGATCCATCAAGGGGGAAGCAGAGGTTGATGAAGATCCAGCAGCATGACGGCGTGGTGGTGGATGCAGCAGAGTTCCGGCAGGGCTTCGCCAAGCGACTACGGGAAGAGGAGGTGTAGCAAGGGGAGAGGAAGGCGCCAAGACTTCAGGGTGCGGCTGCCCTCCCTCCCCCCTCCCTTTATATAGGCCCCCTGGGGGGGCGCCGGCCCTGGAGATGAGATCTCCCAAGGGGAGCGGCGGCCAGGGGGGTGGAGTGCCCCCCAAGGCAAGTGGAGGCGTCCCCCCACCCTAGGGTTTCCAACCCTAGGCGCAGGGGGGGCAAGGGAGGAGCGCACCAGCCCACCAGGGGCTGGTCCCCTCCCCACTTCAGCCCACGGGGCCCTCCGGGATAGGTGGACCCACCCGGTGGACCCCCGGGACCCTTCCGGTGGTCCCAGTACAATACCGGTGACCCCCGAAACTCTCCCGATGGCCGAAACTACACTTCCTATATATAATTCTTGACCTCCGGACCTTTCCGGAACTCCTCGTGATGTCCGGGTTCTCATTCGGGACTCCGAACAACTTTCGGTGCTACATACTCATATCTCTACAACCCTGGGGTCACCGAACCTTAAGTGTGTAGACCATACGGGTTCGGGAGACACGTAGATATGACCGAGACGGCTCTCCGGTCAATAACCAACAGCGGGATCTAGATACCCATGTTGGCTCCCACATGCTCCTCGATGATCTCATCGGATGAACCACGATTCCGAGGATTCAATCAACCTCGTATACAATTCCCTTTGTCATTCGGTGCGTTACTTGCCCGAGACTTGATCGTCGGTATCCCAATACCTCGTTCAGTCTCATTACCGGCAAGTCACTTTACTCGTACCGTAATGCATGATCCCGTGACCAGACACTTGGTCACTTTGAGCTCATTATGATGATGCACTACCGAGTGGGCCCAGAGATACCTCTCCGTCAAACGGAGTGAGAAATCCCAGTCTCGATCTTTTTCAACCCAACAAACACTTTTGGAGATACCTATAGTGCACCTTTATAGTCACCCAGTTACGTTGTGACGTTTGGTACACCCAAAGCACTCCTACGGTATCCAGGAGTTACATGATCTCATGGTCTAAGGAGAAGATACTTCACATTGGAAAAAGTTCTAGCAAACGAACTACACAATCTTGTGCTATGCTTAGGATTGGGTCTTGTCCATCACATCATTCTCCTAATGATGTGATCCCGTTATCAACGACATCCAGTGTCCATAGTCAGGAAACCATGACTATCTGTTGATCAACGAGCTAGTCAACTAGAGGCTCACTAGGGACATATTATGGTCTATGTATTCACACGTGTATTACGATTTCCGGATAATACAATTATAGCATGAATAAAAAGACAATTATCATGAACAAGGAAATATAATAATAGTCCTTTTATTATTGCCTCTAGGGCATATTTCCAACACCTACTACTACGTGTAGCCCGCTGACAACGACCAGGAGTAGTTTAGGAGGATCCCAGGCAGGAGGCCTGCACCTCTTTCGATTTGTATCCCAGTTTGTGCTAGTCTTCTTAAGGCAAACTTGTTTAACTTATATCTGTACTCAGATATTGTTGCTTCCGCTGACTCGTCTATGATCGAGCACTTGTATTCGAGCCCTCGAGGCCCCTGGCTTGTATTATGATGCTTGTATGACTTATTTATGTTTTAGAGTTGTGTTGTGATATCTTCCCGTGAGTCCCTGATCTTGATCGTACACATTTGCGTGCATGATTAGTGTATGATTGAATCGGGGGCATCACATTGTGATGGCCTAATAGACTGCCTTCGCCAACCTTACCAAACAAATCGAAGAATCATCCACTACATTTATGTTACCATTCTTCAAACTAAAAAAACCTTATAGCAACCATATGCCCCTTTGGTGTTACCACCATCCAAATTTTGTTCTTCAGATATGCAAAATTATTCATTGTTCATCGGTTTCTTAGGGGAACGACTAGCTAGTGTTCTGTTTTCTTGGGCTAGATGCCTAGAACAATCCATGTAAATTTTAGTCTCTGTAGTTTCCAACTCTGAACTATATGCTAGTTTTTGATGATGTATTGTTACTCTGGTTGTCACTATTGATTCATGTGCATGTGCAAGAAAGAAATAAAATACCCTACTAGATTTGGATGTGGACGCTAACTAACAATTTTTCACTTTCCCGACATGGGCGCAGGGTTGATTGACGCGGACTACCGCGGCCCGGTGGGCAGTGTGCTCTTCAACGACTCGGAGGTGGACTTGGTTGTGAAGACCGGCGACCGCGTCGCACGGATGATCATCCAGGTAATCTCGACATCGGAGGTCACCGAGGAGGAGGACCTCGACGCCACAGTTCGGGGGGAGGTCCACCTGTCGTGGTTCTAAGTCTGACAATAGAATAGGGGGGTAGGAATGGAGAGGCAAGATCCTAGCTATGGAGTAGTTGTATATGCAAGATGTTTACGAGTTCAGGCCCTTCTCGGAGGAAGTAACAGCCCTATGTCTCAGAGACCGAAGGCGGTCGACTGTATTAGTGCATATGAGTTACAGGGGTGCGAACCCTTTACACTGAGGAGGGGGTGGCTTATATAGAGTCCGCCAGACCACTCCGGCCCTCAGTTATGCAGGGTTTAAGGTACATTAAGATCTGGTGTTACTGGTAACGCCATACATAAAGTGTTATGATGACCATAAAGACTACTTAATGACCGACCGTTTATGTGCAGACTGACTTTAGATGTCTTGGTGGTCGAGTGGTTGGCATCATGGTCGAGTGTCTTCGAATTCGTCGAGTGGAATCTTTCCAGGTCGACTGAAAGGTAGTTTCTTCTAGAGATGTCCTTGGGGAGGGTATCTTGGACAGGTCCATGACCCTACCCTAGGTACATGGCTTCATCATTAGCCCCCGAATGGATCGAGGTTTGAGTGGGGAAGGAGTTGAGAATTCTTCCGACCCATTTTTCGTGTTGTGAGTATGTCTTGTTCTGGATCAAGGAATTTAGGTGACGGCACCAACTTCTTTTTCAGTCGCCTTGATCCATTCTTTGTATCCGTCGAGTGAAGTTTCCATACTTGGAGATCTCTGAGCGACAGATCAGAGGAAATCTCTAGTCTGACAAGTTGCTCTGCAGTTTGCGGATTTAGCGGGATCTGAATTACGGGAAGCGCGCGAGGCAGAGGAGGCCACGGTACTCAGATGGGATAAGGCAGGAACGCCTCGATCTTCACGCCACCTTTTTAGCCACGTATCGCGCGCGCGACTGTTGCGGGATTTGACAGGATCGTACGGGCCTACTAGTCAGTCACTCGGAAGCAACACCATATAAGGCACCGGACGGGGTTTTTTTGAACAGTGTGCCCTCATTTCCCTCTCCCTCTTCCTCAGACTCGTCCGCTGTGTTCGCCTCCATCCCAGCGCTGCTGCTCCATGCACGCTTCACCGGCGACGATGGTGAAGGAGAAGACGACGGCTTTGGAGCAGGTGAAGAAGGCAACGGCGAAGGCGAAGGGAAGGGCGACCAGTCGGGGCGGATCCTCATCAAGGGCCGGCCTGCCACAGGGCTGGATCCAGGGCGACTGGATCCGCTCGACGATCCGTCAGCAGGATCTCGACGACCTGGCCAATGAAGGGCTGATCCCCCATGGATCAGCGAGGCTCCCGGGGAAGGAGTGGCAGCCGCAGCCTCAGGAGGGTGAGTGTGTCCTCTTGGCCACCCATGTTGGCCGCGGGTTTTCTTTGCCTCCTCACCCTTTCTTTCGGGGATTTCTGAACTTCTTTGGGGCACAAATCCACCACTTCACACCCAACTCCATCGTGTATCTCGCTGCTTTCGTGTCCTTGTGTGAGAATTTCTTGGGTTGCCAGCCTCATTGGGGCCTTTTCAAACACATTTTCACCTGTCGCTCCCAGACGGTGAAAAAGGCCAATCCGAGTGACGAGAAAACCCAAGTGATTCAGGTGTGTGGGGGGCTTGGGGTTCAAATGAGAGGAAAAAGTGTTCCAGCCATGGTCCTTCCTGAGTCGGTCCGAGGGTGGCAGTCAACCTAGTTCTACTGCCAAGACCAGCCGACGCCAGGGCAGTCGACTGGACTCCCTCCTTTTTCCATGGACCGAGTGAGCAAGCCGTCCTCTTTGAAGGTGGTCTCGGAGGAGAAGGAGCAGGTTAAGGTGCTGGTTGAGTGTGTAGTCCAGCTTATCCGTGACGGGGTGACCGGCATGGATCTCTTGGAGGTGTTCCTCCGACGATGCATCCAGCCGCTTCAATATCGAGACCATCCGATGTGGATGTATTCTGGCACTGAAGACACCACTCGAATCCACCCGGAGGAGGTCGAGGATGCCACGCTGGAGAGGTGGATGACTACCATCACAGGGAACAAGGATAATTCTCGAGGAGCTAGGAGGATTCCTCCACTCGACCAGTCATATGAAGTAGACAAGGTCCAATCTTGTATCTTTGACCGTGACCCTGCTTTCTCCATCATGTTTGCTTAACATAAGTCGACTGACTTTTGTCTTGTTTGTTGTCTTCCAGGTCACTACCGAGATGTACTCGATGCCCAACGGGGCGCAAGAACAAATCGAGGAGGAGGAGGGGAGCGGAGGTGAAAGTTAGGAGGAGTGGCAATCTGATGGTGAGGAGGATGAAGAAGACGACGGCTCTGGTGAAGAGGAGGAGGAGGAAGAGGAGGAGGAAGTCGACCCTCCCTACACTGAAAGGCGATCCAAGCTCGCCCATGACCCCGCAGTCAAGCGTGGCAAAGCGACTGTGCATGTTGGGCAGTCGACGAAACGCCCTCGGACGACCTCTCCGGCGCCGACTGAGAAAGCGTCGAAGCAACCCCGAGCGATGTCATCAAAGCCGACGAAGGCCCTGCCCAAGATGAGGATGGTGATTCCCACCATTTCCGGGTAATAGCAGAACTTGTGTTTTCTTGTTTGGCATGGATAAACTCTTGGTCGACTCGTTGGCTAACCGACTGATTTCTGAAATCTGCAGTGCTGCTACCTCTGAGACCTCAGCCAGGAACGAGGACCAAGAAATGGAAGATGATGCCACCTCCAACCTTGGTATGATCTCTGTAGTTTCGCTTTTGGTCGATTGGATCTTCATTCTTAACTTTGAATCTTTCCTGTAGCCCCACCTCATGTCATTGATCTCTCTGATGATGACGATGAGGAGCCACTGAGGCAGAGGAGGAACAAAAAGGCGCCTACTGGCAAGACTGCTCAGGTTGTATCAGCACCTGAGATGCTGGTTCAGGAGGGAGGCAATGTCACTCGGACTTCTGTGTCCTTTGTTGTGCCGCTGACGAGTGCTCGAGCTTCATCGTCGGCTGCCGATCCGCCATCCCTTTTCGCCACACACCACGTCCCAGAGGACCAAGCGGGTGCTGCTAAGGAGGCTATATGCCAGGTGGGGGTTATGATGGAGCGGTGAAGGCGATCCAGGACGCCAGCCAAGCAGCTTATGATGCAAGCTCAGCTCTTCAGAGCAACATCCAGGTAAGTTGGTCACCGCTTGTTCTGTTAGGATATGGTACCTGAAAACTCTTCTTTCTGAAGACCTTTGTATCTGTACACCCACTGTGTGTGTTGATTGAATTTTTGGATTGGTGGGGGCATGCTGAGTGCACCCACTTGGTGTAGCCCTCGAGACTATGGTGGACTGCTGGCAGTCGACTGTAGTCTTTATACTTTGAACTTCTTCACTCTAACTTCTCCACTCGGTCTGGTCGAATGGAATCTTGGAACCAGTGGGTGCACGCTGAGTGCACCCACTGGGTGTAGTCCCCGAGACCATGGTCGACTACTAGCAGTCGACTACGGTTTGAAGAACATCTCCCTTTTTTTAGATCATAATGATACCATGGCTGACTGCTAGCAGTTATCTATGGTTTAGGATCATAACTTTTTGTCTCTTTCGGTCGACTGATTGAACCGAGTCGGTAGAACTAGTGGGGCACGTTGAGTGCACCCACTGGGTGTAGTCCCCGAGACTACTGTTGAATATTTTGATTCGGTTGTAGTCTTAGAAATGCTATGATTTTTTCTCTTAGTCACTCGGAAGTGACCTATCTTTGATGTCTGTCGACTGACCTTTCGCAGAAATCTTGCGAGCTTGTGGCTCGTTATATTGAGTTGGAGAATAAACATATCCAGCTCGAACTTGACTTGAAGCTTGTCCAGGAGAACTTCACGAAGGCGAAGGAGGAAGCAAAAGGTATGTTTGGTGAGAATCTTGACGACTGTCTTTATTTTTTTGTTCATTCCTGATTCTGATCTCATTGTCACTTTGCAGATAAACTGAAGGAGGCTCTGAAGAAGAAGGACCTTGACCTTGCCGAGGCACAGAAAGCGGCTTCGGACAAGACGAAGCTCGCAGAAGAAAAGCTGGCTTCAGTCGGTAAACTCGAAGAGGAAAATACCAATCTGAAAGCTGCTCTCGATGCGGCCAACAAGGAGGTCAGCCGTCTGAAGAATGACAAGATAGCTCTGAGTGACAAGGCCAGCGAACTGATGGGGAAGAAGAACAATCTGGAGGCTTATCTGGAAGGGCTCGCCAAGAAGTTATTCCTCATGCTTGAAGGTAATCTCTTTTATCCGACTGACTCGTTATCATCGACTCATTGTGGGACTGTTCGCTTAACTTCAAACTATGCTTACAGAATTATGTCAAAACTTCAAGGAGGAGACCAGTCGACTGGAGACAAACTTGGACCCCATTAACTCTCCTGTGAAGGACGAGGCTGCTATGAACGTGTTCCGACTGGAATCTCGCGTTGCTGGTGTGGTGGACTACCTCGCTCGACTGAAGGTTACGGTGTCGCGGATCAACACGACACTCTGGCCAAGAGAGACGCTTCAAAATGACCTTGAGTCTTTAATGACTCGACTGAATGATGTTCCAGGTCGAGTGCAGGAATGGAAGAAGTCTTCCGCCAAGTGTGGTCCTGATGTTGCTCTATCCCTGGCACGTGTTCACTGCAAGGATGCTTGAGAGGACAAGCTGGCATCCATCAGGGTGGCCAATACCAAGAAGCATGACTTCCAATCTTTCATGGAGACCTTCATTGCTGCTGCTACTCGGATTGCTGATGGAATCGACCTAGACCAGTTTGTCGCGCCCTCCAGTCCTCCACCCGAGGAGTAAAAAACTTCTATGCTTCACCTTAAATTTGCCTCGGAATGCCAAGTGGTTTTGTAACCAATAAACTTCTACAGGCTTGACGCCTGAGCACTTTTGAATCCGTTATCTGAACTTTGATTATCGTTGAATCTGCTTGCATTTGCCTTCGAGCGAATTTTCTTCTTCACCTGGAATATACTTTAATGCTTGAGACGCAGCTCTGAGGTGGAAAGTCCAGTCAATCTGCACTTCACCGCTTTTGCAGGTAGGGATGGACCACAGATGGAGCGCATGTTGTATTTGTGGCGTAGCTCAGAGGGAGAAGGTAGCAGTCGACCTGTGCCTCGTCATCCTTGCAGAGCGTATATTGTATTTGTGGCGTAGCTCAAAGGGAGAAGGTAGAAGCCGACCTGCACCTCGTCATCTTTGTAGAGCGGAATGGATTAAGTACTTAGGCGAGCACTAGGCTGCAGCTAAGCCCCCAAGTGGGAGGATTGCTCTCCACTCGGTGGGATTTTCAAATACTTAGGCGAGTACTGGACTGCAGCTAAGCCTCCGAGTGAGAGGTTTGCTCTCCACTCGGTAGGATTCTCAGATACTTAGGCGAGTACTGGACTGCAGCTAAGCCCCCGAGTGGGAGGTTTGCTCTCCACTCGGTAGGATTTTCGGATACTTAGGCGAGTACTGGACTGCAGCTAAGCCCCCGAGTGGGAGGTTTGCTCTCCACTCGGTAGGTGTCGTGGATTTGTCATGGCAGATGTCCTCGTGAAAGGACTTAGTCGTGGAGCCATCGCTACGGGTTAACTTGAAGGGGTTAAAGCGGACACAAAGACACAAGGGTTTATACTAGTTCGGCCCCTTCGATGAAGGTAAAAGCCTACGTCTAGTTGTGATGGAATTGATGTGGTTTCGATGACTAGGGAGCAAACAAGCTTCGCCTAGGCTCGAGTTGTTGTTTTCTCCCCTTGAACCGCCTCCGGATCGTCCCCTTATATACACGGGTGACGCCCGTCGGTTCATAGAGTCCCACACTGGTTCATACTCATATCCCGGTTGGTCTCTCTCTATTCCTATCTTACAATACGAGTTTACATATCAAGCCGGTTTACGGCTACAGGTTCTAAACCGACTACAGGCCTTGGGCCTTCATCTGCTTGATCACCTTTATACTACTAATGAAGTTAACCCGGCCTAGGTAGGCCGGTTCACGCCTAGTAGTAATATCCCCAACATTAGGCCCCAGATTGATTTGAACTGGTTCATGTCAATCCTTCACAAAAATCTTTGTCTTCAACATCTTCTGGTAAATTGATAAACCGCCATGTCATCATCATCTCTGGTTGCTGTAAACCGGCATGACATCATAACGAAGTTAATATTTATGATGCCTTCTTTCATGGATAGATCTGCGATACCCAAGGCAGCATCTCCACTTCCGAATTTTATGGCTCCTGGATTCGCGCGCCTGACACACGTCCTTTGCCTTATAAATAGGACCGAAGGGTCATTTCCTTTTCTCCCCTTCATCTCTTTTTCTTCGTCTTCCTCGCGTCGCCAGCCTCGGAGCTCCGCCGCCGCCATTGACCTCTGCACCGTCTTGGGCTGCTGCATCAACCTGAACGCTCCAGAGCACTGCGGTAGCTTTCTGCATCTTCCTTGATTCTGGTAAACCTTCTGCTCTTCTTAACATAGATCTGTTCTAGGGTATCGTGTTCTTGCCGTGTTCCTCACTTGTTCATGCTCATACCCAGACTCCTGGATAGATCTGCGAAACCCTGCTCTGATTAGCAGTAGCTTTTTAGCATCCGCCTGTAGTTTCATGCTCAAGTCCATAGATCTCATCTTCATACCTGCCATTGATTCACTTACGTTCTGCTTTAATCTTTTAAATATTTTTTGTTTTTTCTGAACTTGCTTCAGATCCATTGCTACAATAGGACCTTGTGAAACCTGTTTCTGCATACTTAGCCATCCGCAACCTCAATTGCTTTCAATGTTTAGATCAGGCGGTTTAACTTAATATAGAAAAAGTTAATAAACCGGTATATACCATTAGTCCCCTTGTTGAACCGCCAGAATTCTCCAGTATTATTATGCCACCTCATAGAAATCCGGTTTAAAGGTACTGCCTCCGGTTTAACCTTGTTCCTACCAGCGCATTCTTGAACCGGAATCACTTATTTCTTGTAGATATCACCATGGCCAAACAAGTATATGAGTGCAACTGGGTTCCTTCTCGCGTCACAGAAACTCAGTTGGATGATTTAGTCTCGATTGGCGCTTTAGACAGCAAAGATACTAACCACTGGAGGGTTCCTGGTGATGAATGTCCTCCCACACCTCAAGAGGGAGAGGTTGTGATTTTCGCAGACCATTTAGCCCGGGGCTTCAAGCTGCCCGGTTCTAAATTTTACTGGGATGTGTTAGCCAATTTTCAACTTCGCCCACAAGACACTGGCCCCAACTCTGTTACCAACTTATGTCACTTCCAAGTGCTTTGTGAGGTATACCTTCAAGAGGAACCCACAGTTGAATTGTTTAGAGATTGTTTCCACTTAAACCGCCGCACAGAATTCACTGATGGTCCCAATACCGAATTGGGCGGTATGGCAATTCAGAAAAGGAAAGAAATCACTTATCCCCATGCCAGACTACACAGCCACCCCAAGGAGTGGAATGCAACATGGTTCTACTGCAAAGATACTTCCCCTGATAATGAAAATCCTTTGCCTGGCTTTCGTCCGGAGCGGCTCAGCAATACACACCCCTTCCCACAAAGGTTAAGTGCCAAGGAGAGGAGTAAATATGCTCCGCAATTATCCAAGCTCCGAGCCTTCATGGCCAACGGTTTAACAGGAATAGATCTCGCACGCTGTTGGATATCATGGAGCATACTGCCTCTCAGCCGGCGCTCCGGTTTGATGTGCAAGTATACTGGTAGCGTTGATGACCCGCTTCGACACACCAACATCCAGCTCTCGGATGATGAAGTCACAGAGGCTGTGAAGAAAATGTTGAACGAACCGGAACACCTATGCGCTCAAACCGGCCTGCTCCCTTTCTGTGCTATCAACAAACCGCCAGCGGTAAGTTTCTGATTGCGTTTTTTACTGAACCTGTTATTGCTATCTCTGCCTGACATCAATTGCAGCTTAACCAGGGTGATAATCCGTTTTGGAGCAAGAAGCTTCCACAAGACAAACCGGAGAAAACCGATCGGTCAACCCGGCCCAAGACCAAGGTTGTCAAGAAGCCTGCAAAAGAGAGGAAAACCACTGCTTCATCTGATCCGGCTATTGATGATGATGTGGGTAACTCAGACCTTGAGGTAGAACTCAATTCACTAGGCTTACTTTTTATACGCCTTATTGATGATGATACTTGTCAGGATGACGCTGAAGCCAGTAATGCTGATGTCGCTGAGGTAACTATTCTCTCTTCCGATTCAGATCCTTTGCCTTTGCCAAAATTTCGCCAGGCAAACCGGAAAGTTAAATTTTCTCATCCTCTTGCTTACTTGGATCCCAAATTTCTTATGAAGACTCAGCAACATGAAGCTCGCCGCACAACCCGGCACAGCAGCCAGGTAGTTACCTCCGCCGGTTTACCGAACAGTCCGGTTCGAAAACGCTGCTCAGAGGTTTCCGACGTTTTTATTAATTTCTATCCTAAAGCGGGTTTCATCCGTCAACCTCTTAATCCGTCTGACTCTGATTATCAGGTTACTTCTCATTCATCCTCTGGTGAATCATCGGCCACTCAGCTACCACCACTAAAAATGGTTCGGGTGAACATATGCTTCCGGTATACTGTGTTATAACTTATGCTTATTCCTTGACTCCTTGTTTCTCTTTCAGGGCTAAACCTAAACCGAGCAAGAAAGCCCGCCTGGATAAAGCGGCCGAGGAAGATGCTGCCCCTGAACAGGATAAAGCACCAGATCTTGAAGCGTTCATTCATGAAGATATTCCCAATGATCCTCCCTTGCAAGATGATGCTATTACTGATAAAAGGCCTATCAATACCTCAGTCCCTATTGACTAGCCTGCCAGCTCCGTCCGGATTGAAAGATCCCGCAGTCCTTCAAAACCTGCCGATAAACCGATCGTGCCGATGCAAACCGGCGAGTCCAAGGATGATGATGTTGTAATTACCGGCGTTGGTCGCTTTGAACCAGGGAATCTTGTCGCTTTAGCCAAGCATACTGTGAAAGAAGATTCTTCTGCCATGAACAAAGGCAAATGGGATGTTGATCTGGAAACGTATGCTGCTCTGAGCGCCCAAGATCTTCATTCTGGTTACTTGAACCGGCTATATACTAGTCGTGACTGTGAAGTTGGCCTGGTAAAGATGATGAGAGATAAATTTGAGGTAACTTCCTTGTGCTTCTTCTTTCTTGAATTACTGCCACTGTATTAATCCTCCTAGCCCCCAAGGGCCGGTTTGTAACCTTCTTCAAGCCGGGACTTGAATATAGTCCTCAATACTTTGAAATCCATCAATGTAGCCCCCAAGGGCCGGTTCAACATAGTATAGTTAAACTGGGACTCCAATAAAGATTCTAACATTAGAACATAACTGAGCAAATAGCCATTAGCCCCCAAGTGCCAAGTTGAATACCTGTATTGAGCTTGGGACTTTGCGATTTTAGTAATAGATGAAGATTGAAGGTGCATTAGCCCCCAAGTATCAATCGTATAACTTGTTATGTGGTTGGTACTTCAAATTCTTGTACCGTTTGTTTAAAGCCAAGCATTGTCTTTATGCAGGCTGAAGTGAGGATCAAAGAGGACCGGATTACTGATCTGCAGGAAGCTTTGAAAACCCAACAAGCCGAAACCGACAAGGCAAGGGAAGAATTAACCAGCGCTTTGAGCATCACAGAACAGCTGAAGGAGGGCTTCAAAAAGGAGCGGGCTGATTGGGCCACTGAGAAGGCCGCTTTAATAAAAAGAGCTGAAAATGCTGAAACTGCCCTTAAACCGGTGGTAGATGAGCTGACCGCCATAAAGCGGCAAGTACATGCCATGACCGCTGCTATCCTTGGTAAGCTCCTTTTCGTTTATTTGACAACTTTGGCCTTCTTATAATAGATCCGGTTTGTGATCTTTCCTGTACTGTTGCAGGTACACGCATTGGTCACTTAGGGTCAGATGTTCGGAAGAAGTTGAAGGCTGCTTACACCTTAATTGAACAGCTGTATACCGGAGCACAGCGGATCATCACCACTGCATCTCATAACAATCTGGCACCTACTTTAATTCCAGATACTCTGAAGAGGTTGTCAATGCTTCCTGCTCGGATTGAAGAACTGAAAAAATCTGCTGCTCGAACCGGAGCCATTAATGCCTTGATCCAGGCAAAAGCATGGGTGCCGGATTTCGATCCTGTTGAGGCAGCTCAAGGCTATCCCAGCTTGAAGGAAGATGGCTCTGAGTTCAATGAAGACGATCTGAGGGTGATAAACCGTGCAGTGCGCCCTCTGGCTTGTCAATTGGCTGAAGAGGCAGACTTGTCGCATTATCAAGCTCATTATAATGATCAGAATAAACGAGTGGCTGCCCCAATTCTTGAAGCGGAGAATCTAATGCCTCCAATCCGTAAGCATACTTACGCTCCTGATATTGAACCATCTTCTCTGATCCATGAAGAGGTTGTATTTCAAGCTTTAATGGGAATCGACTGGACCACTACTGATTTCCAGCCAATGGATAGAGATGAGGAGGCTGAAGCGGCACGGGACGACCCACAACCATCAAACCAGTGTGATGAGCAGGCTTGAACCGGAAGTCAGTTTAAATAGCTGTCTTATTATGATCCGCCAGAATAACAATGATCTTATTTGGGCACTACGTTGCCTTGTAATAGAATAGCCAATACTTTTGTTTTAAATATGCCTTCGTGCATAAGTACTGATGCTTTTGCTTGAAATCCTTAATTTATATTTCCTGCATGTTGGAAATATGCCCTAGAGGCAACAATAAATTAGTTATTATTATATTTCCTTGTTCATGATAATCGTTTGTTATCCATGCTAGAATTGTATTGATAGGAAACTTAGATACATGTGTGGATACATAGACAAGACCATGTCCCTAGTAAGCCTCTAGTTGACTAGCTCGTTGATCAATAGATGGTTACAGTTTCCTGACCATGGACATTGGATGTCATTGATAACGGGATCACATCATTAGGAGAATGATGTGATGGACAAGACCCAATCCTAAGCATAGCACAAGATCGTGTAGTTCGTATGCTAAAGCTTTTCTAATGTCAAGTATCATTTCCTTAGACCATGAGATTGTGCAACTCCCGGATACCGTAGGAGTGCTTTGGGTGTGGCAAACGTCACAACGTAACTGGGTGGCTATAAAGGTACATTGCAGGTATCTCCGAAAGTGTCTGTTGGGTTGGCACGAATCGAGACTGGGATTTGTCACTCCATGTAAACGGAGAGGTATCTCTGGGCCCACTCGGTAGGACATCATCATAATGTGCACGATGTGATCAAGGAGTTGATCACAGGATGATGTGTTACGGAACGAGTAAAGAGACTTGCCGGTAACGAGATTGAACAAGGTATCGGGATACCGACGATCGAATCTCGGGCAAGTGTCGTACCGATAGACAAAGGGAATTGTATACAGGATTGATTAAGTCCTTGACATCGTGGTTCATCCGATGAGATCATCGTGGAACATGTGGGAGCCAACATGGGTATCCAGATCCCTCTGTTGGTTATTGACCGGAGAACGTCTCGGTCATGTCTGCATGTCTCCCGAACCCGTAGGGTCTACACACTTAAGGTTCGGTGACGCTAGGGTTATAGAGATATTAGTATGCGGTAACCTAAAAGTTGTTCGGATTCCCGGATGAGATCCCGGACGTCACGAGGAGTTCCAGAATGGTCCGGAGGTAAAGAATTATATATAGGAAGTGCTATTTCGGCCATCGGGGCAAGTTTCGAGGTCACCGGTATTGTACCGGGACCACCGGAAGGGTCCCGGGGGTCCATCGGGTGGGTCCACCTGCCCCGGGGGGGCACATGGGCTGTAGGGGGTGTGCCTTGGCCTATATGGGCCAAGGGCACCAGCCCCAAGAGGCCCATGCACCAAGAGAAGAGAAAAAGGGGAGAGTCCTAAAAGGGGAAGGCACCTCCGAGGTGCCTTGGGGAGGATGGACTCCTCCCCACCCTTGGCCGCACCCTTCCTTGGAGGAAGGGGCAACAGCTGCGCCTCCCCTCTCTCCCTTGTCCCTATATACAGTGGGGAAAAGGAGGAGCAACTATACCTAAGCCCTGGCGCCTCCCTCTCCCTCCCATGACACATCTCCCTCCTCCCGCAGCGCTTGGCGAAGCCCTGTTGGAATCCCGCTACTTCCACCACCACGACGTCGTGCTGTTGGATCTCCATCAACCTCTCCTTCCCCCTTGCTGGATCAAGAAGGAGGAGACGTCGCTGCTCCGTACGTGTGTTGAACGCCGAGGTGCCGTCCGTTCGGCGCTAGGATCATCGGTGATTTGGATCACGACGAGTACGACTCCATCAACCCCGTTCTCTTGAATGCTTCCGCGCGCGATCTACAAGGGTATGTAGATCCACTCCTCCCTCGTTGCTAGATGACTCCATAGATAGATCTTGGTGACACGTAGGAAAATTTTGAATTTATGCTACGTTCCCCAACAGTGGCATCATGAGCTAGGTCTATGCGTAGTTTCTATGCACGAGTAGAACACAAAGTAGTTGTGGGCGTTGATTTTGTTCAATATGCTTGCCGTTACTAGTCTTATCTTGATTCGGCGGCATCGTGGGATGAAGCGGCCCAGACCAACCTTACACGTATGCTTACGTGAGACCGGTTCCACCGACTGACATGCACTAGTTGCATTAGGTGGCTGGCGGGTGTCTGTCTCTCCCACTTTAGTCGGATCGGATTCGATAAAAAGGGTCCTTATGAAGGGTAAATAGCAATTGGCATATCACGTTGTGGTTTTTGCGTAGGTAAGAAACGTTCTTGCTAGAAACCCATAGCAGCCACGTAAAACATGCAAACAACAATTAGAGGACGTCTAACTTGTTTTTGCAGGGTATGCTATGTGATGTGATATGGCCAAAAGGATGTGATGAATGATATATGTGATGTATGAGATTGATCATGTTCTTGTAATAGGAATCACGACTTGCATGTCGATGAGTATGACAACCGGCAGGAGCCATAGGAGTTGTCTTAATTTATTTATGACCTGCGTGGCAACATAAACGTCATGAAATTACTTTACTTTATTGCTAACCGTTAGCTGTAGTAGTAGAAGTAATAGATGACGTGACAACTTCATGGAGACACGATGATGGAGATCATGGTGTCATGCCAGTGACAAGATGATCATGGAGCCCCAAGATGGAGATCAAAGGAGCTATATGATATTGGCCATATCATGTCACTATTATTTGATTGCATGTGATGTTTATCATGTTTATACATCTTGTTTACATAGAACGACGGTAGTAAATAAGATGATCCCTCATAATAATTTCAAGAAGTGTTCTCCCCTAACTGTGCACCGTTACTAAAGTTCGTCGTTTCGAAGCACCACGTGATGATCGGGTGTGATAGATCCTTACGTTCACATACAATGGGTGTAAGACAGTTTTACACATGCAAAACACTTAGGGTTAACTTGACGAGCCTAGCATGTGCATAGACATGGCCTCGGAACACAGAAGACTGAAAGGTCGAGCATGAGTCGTATGGTAGATACGATCAACATGAAGATGTTCACCGATGTTGACTAGTCCGTCTCACATGATGATCGGACATGGCCTAGTTAACTCGGATCATGTAATCACTTAGATGACTAGAGGGATGTCTATCTGAGTGGGAGTTCATAAGATGAACTTAATTATCCTAAACATAGTCAAAAGGTCTTCGCAAATTATGTCGTAGCTCGCGCTTCAGTTCTACTGTTTAGATATGTTCCTAGAGAAAATGTAGTTGAAAGTTGATAGTAGTAATTATGCGGACTAGGTCCGTAAACTGAGGATTGTCCTCATTGATTCATAGAAGGCTTATGTCCTTAATGCACCGCTCAGTGTGCTGAACCTCGAACGTTGTCTATGGATGTTGCGAACATCTGACATACACATTTTGATAACTACGTGATAGTTCAGTTAAATGGTTTAGAGTTGAGGCACCAAAGACGGTTTTATGAAACATCGCGAAACATATGAGATGTTTCGAGGGCTGAAATTGGGATTTCAGGCTCGTGCTCACGTCAAGAGGTATAAGACCTCCGACGATTTTCTTAGCCTGCAGACTAAGGGAGAAAAGCTCAATTGTTGAGCTTGTGCTCAGATTGTCTGAGTACAACAATCATTTGAATCGAGTGGGAGTTGATCTTCTAGATGAGATAGTGATGTTTCTCCGAAGTCATTACCACCAAGCTGCTAGAGCTTCGTGTTGAACTATAATATATCAGGGATATATATGATGATCCTTGAGATATTCGCGATGTTTACACCGCGAAAGTAGAAATCAAGAAGGAGCATCAATTGTTGATGGTTGGTGAAACCACTAGTTTCAAGAAGGGCAAGGGAACAAAGGGATACTTCATGAAACGGCAATTCAGCTGCTGCTCTAGTAAAGAAACCCAAGGTTGAACCCAAACCCGAGACTGAGTGCTTCTGTAATAAGGGGAACAGCCACTGGAGAAGAATTACCCTAGATACTTGGTAGATGAGAAGGCTGGCAAGGTCGATAGAAGTATATTGGATATACATTGTGATGATGTGGACTTTACTAGTACTCCTAGTAGCACCAGGGTATTAGATACCGGTTCAGTTGCTAAGTGTTAGTAACTCGAAATAAAATCTACGGAATAAACGGAGACTAGCTAAAGGTGAGCTGACGATATGTGTTGGAAGTGTTTCCAATGTTGATCAAATATCGTATGCTCCCTCTACCATCGAGATTGGTATTAAAACCTAAATAATTGTTATTTGGTGTTTGCGTTGAGCATAGACATGACTGGATTATGTCTATCGCAATACGGTTATTCATTTAAGGAGAATAATGGTTACTCTGTTTATTTGAATAATACCTTCAATGGTCTTGCACCTAAAATGAATGGTTCATTGAATCTCGATCATAGTGATACACATGTTCATGCCAAAAGATATAAGATAGTAATGATAGTACCACCTACTTGTGGCACTGCCACGTAAGTCATATCGGTATAAAACGCATGAAGAAGCTCCATGTTGATGGATCTTTGGGCTCACTCGTTTTTGAAAAGTTTGAGGCATGCGAACCATGTCTATTGGTGTATATGCATGAAGAAACTCCATGCAAATGGAGCGTTTGGACTCACTTGATTTTGAATCACTTGAGACATGCAAATCATACCACATGGGCAAGATGACTGAAAGCCTCGTTTTCAGTAAAATGGAACTAGAAAGCAACTTGTTGGAAGCAATACATTTTGATGTGTGCAGTCCAATGAGTGCTGAGGCATGTAGTGGATATCGTTATGTTCTTACTTCACAGATGATTTGAGTAGATGTTGAGTATATTTACTTGATGAATCACGAGTCTGAATTATTGAAAGGTTCAAGTAATTTCAGGGTGAAGTTGAAAGATCGTCATGACAAGAGGATAAAATATCTATGATATGATCATAGAGATGAATATCTGAATTACGAGTTTGGCACAGAATTAAGACATTGTGGAAATTGTTTCACAACTAATACAGCCTGGAACACCATAGTGTGATGGTGTGTCTGAACATCATAACTACACCCTATTGGATATGATGCATACCATGATGTCTCTTATCGAATTACCACGATAGTTTATGGGTTAGGCATTAGAGACAACCACATTCACTTTAAATAGGGCACCACGTAATTCCGATGAGATGACACCGTAGGAACTATGGTTTAGAGAAACCTAAGCTGTCATTCTTAAAAGTTTGGGGCTGCGACGCTTATGTGAAAAAGTTTCAGGCTGATAAGCTCGAACCCAAAGCGGATAACTGCATCTTCATAGGACACCCAAAACAGTTGGGTATACCTCCTGTCTCAGATCCGAAAGCAATAAGGGATTGTTTCTAGAATCGGGTCCTTTCACGAGGAAAAGTTTCTCTCAAAAGAATTGAGTGGGAGGATGGTGGAGACTTGATGAGGTTATTGAACCGTATCTTCAACTAGTGTGTGGCAGAGCACAGGGAGTTGTTCCTGTGGCACCTACACCAATTGAAGTGGAAGCTTATGATAGTGATCATGAAACTTCAGATCAAGTCACTAACAAACCTCGTAGGATGACAAGGATGTGTACTACTTCAGAGTGGTGCGTAATCCTGTCTTGGAAGTCATGTTGCTAGACAACAATGAACCTACGAGCTATGGAGAAGCGATGGTGGGCCCGGATTCCGATAAATGGCTCGAGGTCATAAAATCCGAGATAGGATCCATGTATGAAAACAAAGTGTAGACTTTGGAAGAACTACTTGATGGTCGTAAGGCTGTTAGGTACATATGGATTTTAAAAGGAAGACAGATAATGATGGTAAGTATCACCATTAAGAAAGCTCGACTTGTCGTTAAAATGTTTTCTGACAAGTTCAAGGAGTTGACTGCGATGAGACTTTCTCACTCGTTGCGATGCTAAGAGTCTGTTGGAATTATATTAGCGATTACTGCATTATTTATGAAATCTTGCAGATAGGATGTCAAAACATTGTTTCCTCGATGATTTTCTTGAGGAAAGGTTGTATGTGATACAACCGGAAGGTTTTGTCAACCCTAAAAGATGCTAATAAGTATGCAAAGCTCCAACAATCCTTCTAGGGACTAGAGTAAGCATCTCGGAGTTGGAATGTATGCTTTGATGAGATGATCAAAGATTTTGGGTGTATACAAAGTTTATGAGAAACTTGTATTTCCAAAGAAGTGAGTGGGAACACTATAGAATTTCTGATGAGTGTATGTTGTAGACATATTGCTGATCAGAAATGATGTAGAATTTCTGGAAAGCATATAGGGTTATTTGGAAAGTGTTTTTCAATGGAAAGCCTGGATTAAGCTACTTGAACATTGAGCATCAAGATCTATAAGAATAGATCAAAACGCTTAATGGTACTTTCAAATGAGCACATACCTTGACATGATCCTGAAGGTGTTCAAGATGGATCAGTCAAAGAAGGAGTTCTTGCCTGAGTTGTAAGGTATGAAGTTAAGACTTAAAGCTCGACCACGGCAGAATAGAGAGAAAGGATGAATGTCGTCCCCTATGCTTAAGACATAGGCTCTACAGTATGCTATGCTGTGTACCGCACATGAAATGTGCCTTGCCATGAGTCAGTCAAGGGGTACAAGAGTGATCCAAGAATGGATCACAGGACAGCGGTCAAAGTTATCCTTAGTAACTAGTGGACTAAGGAATTTTCTCGATTATGGAGGTGATAAAGAGTTCGACGTAAAGAGTTACGTCGATGCAAGCTTAACACCTATCCGGATAGCTCTGAATAGAGATACCGGATATGTATAATGGAGCAACAATTTAGAATAGCTCCAAGTAGAACAGTTATTTGGAATAGCTCCAAATGTAGCATAGTAGTTGCATCTACAAGATGACATAGAAATTTGCGAAGTACATACGGATCTGAATGTTGCAGACCCGTTGACTAAAACCTCTCTCACAAGCAAAACATGATCAAACCCAGAACTCATTGAGTCTTAATCACATGATGATGTGAACTAGTTTAGTGACACTAGTAAACTCTTTGGATGTTGGTCACATGGCGATGTGACCTGTGAGTGTTAATCACATGACGATGTGAACTAGATTATTGACTCTAGTGCAAGTGGGAGACTGTTGGAAATATGCCCTAGAGGCAATAATAAATTAGTTATTATTATATTTCCTTGTTCATGATAATCGTTTGTTATCCATGCTAGAATTGTATTGATAGGAAACTCAGATACATGTGTGGATACATAGACAAGACCATGTCCCTAGTAAGCCTCTAGTTGACTAGCTCGTTGATCAATAGATGGTTACAGTTTCCTGACCATGGACATTGGATGTCATTGATAACGGGATCACATCATTAGGAGAATGATGTGATGGACAAGACCCAATCCTAAGCATAGCACAAGATCGTGTAGTTCGTATGCTAAAGCTTTTCTAATGTCAAGTATCATTTCCTTAGACCATGAGATTGTGCAACTCCCGGATACCGTAGGAGTGCTTTGGGTGTGGCAAACGTCACAACGTAACTGGGTGGCTATAAAGGTACATTACAGGTATCTCCGAAAGTGTCTGTTGGGTTGGCACGAATCGAGACTGGGATTTGTCACTCCGTGTAAACGGAGAGGTATCTCTGGGCCCACTCGGTAGGACATCATCATAATGTGCACAATGTGATCAAGGAGTTGATCACAGGATGATGTGTTACGGAACGAGTAAAGAGACTTGCCGGTAACGAGATTGAACAAGGTATCGGGATACCGACGATCGAATCCCGGGCAAGTGTCGTACCGATAGACAAAGGGAATTGTATACGGGATTGATTAAGTCCTTGACATCGTGGTTCATCCGATGAGATCATCGTGGAACATGTGGGAGCCAACATGGGTATCCAAATCCCTCTGTTGGTTATTGACCGGAGAACGTCTCGGTCATGTCTGCATGTCTCCCGAACCCGTAGGGTCTACACACTTAAGGTTCGGTGACGCTAGGGTTATAGAGATATTAGTATGCGGTAACCCGAAAGTTGTTCGGAGTCCCGGATGAGATCCCGGACGTCACGAGGAGTTCCAGAATGGTCCGGAGGTAAAGAATTATATATAGGAAGTGCTATTTCGTCCATCGGGACAAGTTTCGAGGTCACCGGTATTGTACCGGGACCACCGGAAGGGTCCCGGGGGTCCATCGGGTGGGGCCACCTGCCCCGGGGGGCCACATGGGCTGTAGGGGGTGTGCCTTGGCCTATATGGGCCAAGGGCACCAGCACCAAGAGGCCCATGCGCCAAGAGAAGAGAAAAAGGGGAGAGTCCTAAAAGGGGAAGGCACCTCCGAGGTGCCTTGGGGAGGATGGACTCCTCCCCACCCTTGGCCGCACCCTTCCTTGGAGGAAGGGGCAAGGGCTGCGCCTCCCCCCTCTCCCTTGTCCCTATATATAGTGGGGAAAAGGAGGAGCAACTATACCTAAGCCCTGGCGCCTCCCTCTCCCTCCCATGACACATCTCCCTCCTCCCGCAGCGCTTGGCGAAGCCCTGTTGGAATCCCGCTACTTCCACCACCACGACGCCGTGCTGTTGGATCTCCATCAACCTCTCCTTCCCCCTTGCTGGATCAATAAGGAGGAGACGTCGCTGCTCCGTACGTGTGTTGAACGCGGAGGTGCCGTCCGTTCGGTGCTAGGATCATCGGTGATTTGGATCACGACGAGTACGACTCCATCAACCCCATTCTCTTGAATCCTTCCGTGCGCGATCTACAAGGGTATGTAGATCCACTCCTACCTCGTTGCTAGATGACTCCATAGATAGATCTTGGTGACACGTAGGAAAATTTTGAATTTATGCTACGTTCCCCAACACTGCAATCATAAAATCTTGAACTGCGATGGCGGTTATACCGCCAACCGGTTTATGATCTTTACATATATATCATCAATGTATTTAAGACATATAATCAAATATGTGATACAAAATACCTGCCGTCGCTGGGCATGAAGTTGGCTTAGCGAGGCTTGAAACGGAGGTTTTATAAACCATTACCATCAAATGGGAGAAAACAACTCCCGTGTTTTAAAATGCTGGCTTACCATGTAAACCGTGCTGGGTCATTATAACCTCCCCTGCTACTCCATGAGTTTAACAGGAAAGTTAAACCGGGCATATTTCTCCGGATTAAAAATGAACTGAATTCCATCAGCTGAACCGGTAAAACATGTTGTTGGTTTAAAGGAAACACAACAAAAATTGAAGAATAGTCATAAAAGAAATATAGAAGCAAAGGCAATGATAAAACCGTTTGCAAAAACATGCTTTACTGAGCTGATTAGATGGTGTTACCATGGTCGGACAAGACCAAGCCCCAAATAGGTGTGTGATGGTTCAAGTCAGCCAGGTCCCCAAATGAAACCGTGGCATTTATGCCGATCAAAAGGCGTGGCAATGGTTCGGGTTCGACCAAGCCCCCAAGTGATTTTGTGGCCTTAGGCCGATCAAGAGGCGTGACTGGTTCAGACTTGACCATGTCCCCAAGTGATCTGGTGGCTTTCGCCTATCAAAAGGTGTTGCATTGGTTTGGACACGACCAAGCCCCCAAGTGATATCACAAAGCTTTTTTTTGAAAAGCAAATTTCAAGGGGTAAACCGGAGGCCGCTTTAAGACAGAACAACTCCATGTGACCACACATGATATGAAAGGACAGAGACCCCGCTTTAGCTGAGGCTCCGGTTTTATTATATCAATGATAATATATACACTGTCATAATATGTACATAGATAGAGCCAATGGCTCAAGTGTAGTAAGGCCGAAGATGAGCTATGTTCCACGGCCTGTTGGTCTCCTCCTCGGATGTGCGTGAGTCTTTATGCTCTCGAATATCAATCAGATAGTACGACCCATTGTGCAGATTCTTGCTGACCACGAAAGGTCCCTCCCAAGGTGGGGATAACTTGTGCATATCCGTCTGGTCTTGGATGAGCCAGAGCACCAAATCTCCTTCTTGAAAAGCTCTGGTTCTGACCCGGTGACTGTGATAGCGACGAAGATCTTGTTGATAAATCGCCAAGCGGGCAGCCGCTATGTCACGCTCCTCATCTAATAGGTCCAAAGCATCTTGCCGTGCTGTCTCATTTTCCGCTTCAACATAAGCCGCTACACGAGGCGAATCATGCCGGATATCACTAGGGAGAACCGCCTCTGCTCCGTAGACCATAAAAACGGCGTGTATCCTGTAGATCGGTTGGGCGTAGTATTGATACTCCATAGCACAGACGGTAGCTCTTCAACCCAACAACCCGGTGTTCTGCAATGGAACCATAAGCCGGGGTTTGATGCCTTGCAAGATCTCTTGATTAGCTTGTTCTGCCTGCCCATTGGACTGGGGGTGAGCCACTAACGATATGTCAAGTCGGATGTGCTCACATTCACAGAATTCCTTCATAGCGCCCTTGGATAAATTGGTACCATTGTCAGTAATGATGCTGTGTGGAAAGCCAAACCGGAAAATCACCTTTTTAATGAACTGCACCGCTGTAGCTGCATCACACTTGCTAACAGGCTCCGCTTCAACCCACTTGGTAAATTTATCGACTGCCACCAAAAGGTGGGTTTTCTTATCCTTGGACCTTTTAAAAGGTCCGACCATATCCAGCCCCCATGTTGCAAACGGCCAAGTAATTGGAATCATCCTCAATTCTTGAGCCGGCACATGAGCACGCCTTGAAAATTTCTGACAGCCATCACACCGTTTAACCAAGTCCTCCGCATCAGCATGAGCTGTCAACCAGTAGAACCCGTGACGAAACGCCTTAGCCACTAGAGACTTTGAACCGGCGTGGTGACCACAATCCCCTTCATGGATTTCGCGTAAAATTTCACAGCCTTCCTCAGGAGAGACGCAGCGTTGAAACGCCCCTGATACACTGCAATGATGCAATTCGCCATTGACAATGGTCATAGACTTGGATCGCCGGACTATCTTCCTGGCTAGAGTCTCATCCTCTGGCAACTCTCCCCGGTTCATGTATGCAAGATAAGGAACTGTCCAATCCGGTATAACATGTAGGGTTGCCACCAATTGAGCCTCCGGATCAGGAATAGCCAAATCCGCTTCCCCCAGGAGCTTGACTGATGGGTTGTGCAACACATCAAGAAAGACATTAGGCGGGACCAGTTTACGCTGAGAGCCCAACCGGCTTAAAGCGTCCGCCGCTTCATTTTTTCGACGATCCACGTGATCCACCTGATAACCCTTGAAGTGACCTGCAACAATATCCAACTCACAACGATATGCAGCCATGAGTGGGTCTTTAGAATCCCAAGTGCCAGACACCTGTTGAGCCACGAGGTCCGAGTCACCGAAGCACTTAACCCGACTGAGATTCATCTCTTTAGCCATCCGGAGACCATGGAGCAAGGCTTCATACTCAGCTGCATTATTAGTACAAGGGAACATTAAGCGGAGAACATAGCAAAACTTATCACCTCGTGGGGAGGTTAACACGACTCCAGCCCCCGAGCCTTCCAATTGCCTGGATCCATCAAAATGGATAGTCCAATATGTGTGATCCGGCTTCTCCTCTGGTGCTTGCAACTCAGTCCAATCATTGATGAAATCAACAAGTGCTTGAGACTTCACCGCCGTCCGAGGTACGTATTTCAGTCCGTGCGACCCAAGTTCTATAGCCCACTTGGCAATCCGGCCGGTCGCCTCCCGGTTCTGTATGATATCGCCCAAGGGAGCTGAACTGACCATTGTGATAGGGTGCCCTTGGAAATACTGCTTCAACTTCCGGCTTGCCATGAAAACTCCATATACCAGCTTCTGCCAATGCGGATACCTTTGCTTGGATTCAATAAGCACCTCGCTGATATAGTAAACCGGCCGCTGAACCGGATACTCCTTGCCCACCTCCTTGCGTTCTACCACAATAGCCATGCTAACTGCGCGAGCATTGGCTGCTACGTATAGCAATAATGGTTCCTTGTCGACCGGAGCTGCAAGAACGGGCGGATTGGCTAATTGCCGCTTTAAGTCCTCCAACGCTTCATCAGCAGCCGGACTCCAGACGAATTGATCTGTCTTTCTCAACATCTGGTATAAAGGGATGGCCTTCTCTCCGAGGTGGCTGATAAACCGGCTCAGTGCGGCAATCTGACCCGCCAAACGCTGAACATCGTTGATACACTTCGGTTTAGCCAGGGAGGTGATAGCCGTAATCTTCTTCGGATTAGCCTCGATTCCTCTGTTGGACACAAGAAAGCCCAGTAACTTGCCTGCCGGAACACCAAAAACACATTTGGCCGGGTTAAGCATCATCTTGTAAACCCACAAGTTGTCAAAGGTTTCCTTCAAATCATCAACCAGTGTCTCCTTCTCCCTTGACTTGACTAGAATATCATCCACATAGGCGTGCACATTGCGGCCGATCTGTTTATGCAGGCAGTTCTGTACACATCGTTGATAAGTGGCTTGGGCGCTCTTGAGCCCAAAAAGCATAGATACATAGCAGAAGGCTCCAAAGGGTGTAATAAACGCCGTTTTCTCCTGGTCCTTAACCGCCATTTTGATCTGATGATACCCAGAATACGCATCCAGAAAACTCAAACACTCACAACCCGTCGTGGCATCAATAATCTGGTCAATGCGGGGGAGGGCAAAAGGATCCGCTGGACAAGCCTTGTTAAGATCCGTATAATCCACACACATACGCCAAGTGCCGTTTTTCTTAAGAACCAGCACTGGATTAGCAAGCCACTCTGGATGGAATACTTCAATGATAAAGCCAGCTGCTAAGAGCCTGGCCACCTCCTCTCCAATAGCTTTGCGCCTTTCTTCGTTGAACCGGCGGAGAAACTGATTTACCGGTTTATACTTGGGATCAACATTAAGAGTGTGCTCAGCGAGTTCCCTCGGTACACCTGGCACGTCAAAAGGCTTCCATGCAAAAATGTCCCGATTCTCACGGATGAACTCGATGAGCGCGCTTTCCTATTTAGGGTCCAAGTTGGCACTGACAGTGAACTGCTTGGATGAATCGCCGGGCACGAAGTCAACAAGCTTGGTTTCAGCCGCGGATTTGAACTTCAGATCTGAATCATGCTCCGTAGTTGGCTTATTCAAAGGGGTCATGTCCGCCGGATCAACATTATCCCTATAATATTTCAACTCCTTCGTGGCACAAACCGACTCTGCATAGGCCGCATCACCTTCCTCACATTCCAAAGCAATCTTGCGGCTCCCATGAACCGTTATTGTCCCTTTGTGACCCGGCATCTTGAGCTGCAAATAGATATAACAAGGTCGTGCCATGAATTTGGCATAAGCCGGCCACCCAAACAAGGCGTGATAGGGGCTCCGGATCTTCACCACCTCAAAGGTTAGTGTTTCGGACCGGGAATCATGCTCGTCCCCAAAAGCCACCTCCAGGGCTATCTTACCAACAGGATATGCCGATTTGCCAGGCACCACACCATGGAATACCGTATTAGACGGTTTGAGATTTTTGTCTGTTAGCCCCATGCGGCGAAACGTCTCATAGTACAGGATGTTAATACTGCTCCCTCCATCCATGAGCACCTTGGTGAATTTATAACCTCCCACCTGGGGGTCTACCACTAATGCCAACTGGCTCGGATTGTCAACCCGGGGTGGGTGATCCTCCCTGCTCCACACGATAGGCTGTTCCGCCAACGTAAGTAACGTGGTACGGCCGGTTCAACAGAGTTCACCGCTCGCTTGTGAAGTTTCCGGTCGCGCTTACCAAAGCTAGTTGTGAAAACGTGATACTGCCCATTGTTCAACTATTTTGGATGGCTCTGATAACCCGACTGCTGCTGCTGCTGCTATTGGTTGTAACCCCCTTAACTGCTCTGATTACTTTGGTTGTTATGACCGCCCTGATTGAAACCTGAACCGGAAGCTCCATTGTGGCTCGTCCCATGGAAACCGGATCCTGAGCCGCCACCTGACCCATGGTTATACCGGAAGGCATTAGAGTTTTTAAACTCCTGCATAATGTAACAATCCTTCCAAAGGTGGTTCGTCGGTGCTTCCTTCGTCCCGTGTTTCGGACAAGGCTGATTCAACAAATAGTTTAAGAGATCCGGGTTAGGATTCGGAGCTCCACTACGATTCGTCGCTTTACCTCTGCGCCGCTGACCCTTGTCCTGCGCATTAGTGTTAGCCACAAAGTCCATGCTGCCATCCGCTTTACGCTTGCCTCCGTTCCCATGGCTCGCCGGTTTGTGTTGATGCCCCTTGGAGTTGTTGTTCTTCTTTCCCTTCCCTGCTTCGTCATCGTCAGTCTCAGGATCCTTGGTACTATCAGAATCAGCATACTTCACTAAAGCGGCCATGAGAGTTCCCATGTCGTTACAGAACCGCTTCATACGCCCCAACTTCAACTTTAGAGGCTTAAACCGGCAGTTTCCCTCCAGGTTAAGATCGCAGAGTCAGCATTGATCCTGTCAGACGAGTGCAAGACTTCCAAAACGCGGCGTACCCAATGGGTTGTTGACTCTCCGTCCTCCTGAACACAAGCCGCCAAGTCTACTATGGACTTAGGTTGCTTGCACATATCTTTGAAATTCTGGATAAACCGGGCTCGCAACTGGGCCCATGAACTGATAGAATTAGGTGGTAGGCTCTTCAACCAAGTACGGGCCGTGCCTTCAAGCATCATGGTGAAGTACTTTGCACACGTGGTCTCATCCACATCCAGCATCTCCATGGCCATCTCATAACTCTCTACCCATGCTTCTGGAGATAAATCAGCGGTGTAATTCGGCACCTTGCACGGACCCTTGAAGTCTTTGGGCAGGTGTACATTGCGTAAAGCGGGGACTAAACAGGGTACTCCCAAACTAGATGCGACCCCTGGCCCGGCAGAGGTGGTAGGACGAACCGGTGTAAGCTGATCCACCTTGTTCTGTGCTGCTAACTCGGCCTCCCTCCATGCCCGGGCCCGGTCCACTACATCCTGAGCATCGCGAACACCACCTGCCGGGCTATTGCCACGGGCCGCTTCACGGTTCCGCGCATTGCTTGATACGGCCGGTTCATCCATGCGCCTACTATAGCTCTGGCTTGGACGAGGTGTGGAATGAATCCGATCGCGGTTGTATGAATATGCCTCCTGCTGAATCAAAGCGGTTCGGAGAAGTTCCTTAACCCGGCGAGTCTTTGTTGCTTGTGGAGAGTCTCCTTCGATCGGGATAGCTTCTAATCGCGCAGCGGCTGCGACAAGATTGTCCATAGGATTAGAATAATGCCCCGGAGGTGTCTGGACCGTCGTAGGAATCACAACGTTCTGCCGAGGAGGTTCCATCAGGCGGGGTTGGACCGTCGCTCTTAGCCCTGGTGCCTCGACCCGGTTTACCTCCCGGTGCCCCGGCGGATTACTGGTTCCAGCCTCCGGAGTGTGAAAGAGATTTCGAGGGTCGAACCCTAACGGCAGGCGTGATCTGTGCTTCTGCTTCATGACCTCCTGTGATGCATTCTGGTCGAGCATGAGCTTATAGGCCTGGGCGTCCAAAGCGGCCCGCTCTGTGGCCATCCTGTCCTTCTATGCTGCCAAGTCGGCTTTGGCCTGTACGATCTGCTCTCTCACCTTCGCCACCTCTGCATCATGGGCCTCCTGATCCGCCGGATTGGCCTCTGCCATAAGCACAGCTAGTGCATCAAACAGGTCAGATAGAACTTGAACCGGTGGGCGCATGAGGCCCTCCTGTCCCTGCTACCGCTGCCGCTGCCGATCCGGAAAACATTGCTGCTGCGGTCGAGGAGTGATTCGCTGCCTGCGTGCCGGCCATGAATATTCCAACCCAGTTGATCTGATCAGGGGGGTCCGGAATACTGTCACCATCGGAACAGCCCCTAATCTGGTCATCTTGCAACTGGTACAATGATTCGGTCTCCCCGGTCGAGGACTTGTCACCGGAATAAACGACGATCTCGCTACCGTATTCTGACTCGTCCTCATGCTCTCCTCCGTGGATGACCCCCACGAAGGCACGCTTCACGGCCGGTTTAACCTGGGTAGATCTTGCACACTGAGCCGTCTCGACGAGGTCGGTCCAGATGTCCGGCTCAGGCCCAGGCTCACCAATCTTGCCGATAAAAACATGTATGCCACCAAAGGGGACCCGGTACCCGTACTCGATCGAGCCGGCTTCGGACCCCATCCTGCATCGTCGATGTAGAGCTTGCCGCGACGACTCTTGGTCATCCGGCCCACAGCATAGCCTTCAAGTCCTTTGAGCTTGCCCTCCAAGATCATCAAACTGTCATGCGATAGCCCCACGGTGGGCACCAACTGTCGTGGATTTGTCACGGCAGATGTCCTCGTGAAAGGACTTAGTCGTGGAGCCATCGCTATGGGTTAACTTGAAGGGGTTAAAGCGGACACAAAGACACAAGGGTTTATACTAGTTCGGCCCCTTCGATGAAGGTAAAAGCCTACGTCTAGTTGTGATGGAATTGATGTGGTTTCAATGACTAGGGAGCAAACAAGCTTCGCCTAGGCTCGAGTTGTTGTTGTCTCTCCTTGAACCACCTCCGGATCGTCCCCTTATATACACGGGTGACGCCCGTCGGTTCATAGAGTCCCACACCGGTTCATACTCATATCCCGGTTGGTCTCTCTCTACTCCTATCTTACAATACAAGTTTACATATCAAGCCGGTTTACGGCTACAGGTTCTAAACCGACTACAGGCCTTGGGCCTTCATCTGCTTGATCACCTTTATGCTACTAATGAAGTTAACCCGGCCCAGGTAGGCCGGTTCACGCCTAGTAGTAATATCCCCAACAGTAGGATTTTAGGATACTTAGGCGAGTACTGGCCTGCAGCTAAGCCCCTGAGTGGGAGGTTTGCTCTCCACTCGGTAGGATTTTAGGATACTTAGGCGAGTACTGGACTACAGCTAAGCCCCTGAGTGGGAGGTTTGCTCTCCACTCGGTAGGATTTTTGGTGGCATAGCTCCGAAGGAGAAGGTAACAGTCGACCTGCACCTCGTTGCCCTTGCAGAGCGCACGTTGTATTTGTGGCGTAGCTCAGAAGGAGAAGGTAACAATCGACCTGCACCTCGTCGTCCTTGCAGAGCGCACATTGTATTTGTGGCATAGCTTGGAAGGAGAAGGTAGCAATCGACCTGCACCTCATCGTCCTTGCAGAGCGCACATTGTATTAAATACTTAGGCGAGTACTGGACTGCAGGTAAGCCTCCGAGTGGGAGGCTGGCTCACCACTCGGTAGGATTTTATTTTTAAACTTAGGCGAGTACTTGGACTGCAGCTAAGCCTCCGAGTGGGAGGCTGGCTTACCACTCGGTAGGATTTTAAACACTTAGGCGAGTACTTGGACTGCAGCTAAGCCCCCGAGTGGGAGGCTGGCTCACCACCCGGTAGGATTTTTTCTTAAACTTAGGCAAAATGGATTCGTAGCTAAGCCCTCGAGTGGGAGGCTGGCACACCACTCGGCAGGATTTTTTCTTAAACTTAGGTGAAATGGATTCGCAGCTAAGCCCCCGAGTGGGAGGCTGGCTCACCACTCGGCAGGATTTTTTTCTTAAACTTAGGCGAAACGGATTCGCAGCTAAGCCCCCGAGTGGGAGGCTGGCTCACCACTCGGCAGGGATTTTTTTTACAAACTTAGGAGAAACGGATTCGCAGCTAAGCCACCCACTGGGGGATTTTTTACGTAAACAAAGGTAACAACAATCACTGGGAAAATTATAACACTCTTGTCTTTGAAAAAACAAACTACAGAAGTACTTTTATTACATCTCGTCCGAGTGAATACTTAAGTATAAAAGGGGCGGAGCAGCTCCGCGTTCCAAGCTCTTGGCTCGTCAATCTGGCGATCGACATTGTAAAGACGGTACGCGGAGGACTTTGGTGACGATGAAGGGACCTTCCCAAGTAGGAGCAAGCTTGTGTGGCTTCTGTTGATCCAATCGGAGAACCAAATCTCCTTCTTGGAAGGCTCGACTCTTCACGTTTATGGCATGGAATCCATGCAAGTCCTGCTGATAGATAGTCGATCGGATCATGGCCATCTCTCTTTCTTCTTCTAGAAGGTCAACTGCGTCCTGTCGGGCTTGCTCTGCTTCATCTTTAGTGTAGAGTTCGACTCGGGGTGCATTGTGAAGCAGGTCACTCGGCAGGACTGCTTCAGCTCCATAGACCAGGAAGAACGGAGTTCTCCCAGTCGACTGATTAGGAGTGGTCCTTAATCCCCAAAGAACTGACGGAAGTTCATCGACCCATGCGCCTGCTGCGTGTTTGAGATCGCGCATTAGTCAGGGTTTCAGTCCTTTGAGAATTAGACCATTTGCTCGTTATGCTTGTCCATTCGACTCGGGGTGAGCGACTTAAGCATAGTCGACTTGTGTGCCTTGAGATGTGCAAAAGGCTCTGAATTCGTCGGAATCGAAGTTTGACCCATTATCAGTGATGATGTCGTGCGAAACTCCATATCTGAATACCAACTCTCTGATGAAGCTGATAGCAGTGCCAGCATCCAGATTCTTGATAGGCTTAGCTTCAATCCATTTGGTAAACTTGTCGACTGCTACTAGCAAGTGAGTGAAGCCGTGTTGGGGAACGTTGCAGAAAATAAAAAAAATTCCTACGGTTTCACCAAGATCCATCTATGAGTTCATCTAAGCAACGAGTCATGGGATAGAGATTGCATCTACATACCACTTGTAGATCGCGAGCGGAAGCGTTCACTAGAACGTGGATGATGGAGTCGTACTCGCCGTGATCCAAATCACCGATGACCAAGTGCTGAACGGACAGCACCTATGCGTTCAACACATGTACGGAGCGGATGACATCTCCTCCTTCTTGATCCAGCAAGGGGGAAGGAGAGGTTGAGGAAGATGGCTCCAGCAGCAGCACGACGGCGTGGTGGTGGTGGAGCAGCAGTACTCCGACAGGGCTTCGCCAAGCTCGTGACGGAGGAGGAGATGTGTTGGGGAGGGGAGGGGCTGCGCCTTGGTTGTGTCTTGCAGCCCTCCCCTCACCCCTCTATTTATAGGGGAAGGGTCAAGGGGGTCCGGCCCCTCTAGATGGGATCTAGAGGGGGGGCAGCGGCCAGGGAGGGGGGACTTGCCCCCCAAGCAAAGGGGGGCGCCCCCACTAGGGTCCCCCCCCCAACCCTAGGCACATGGGCCCAAGGGGGGCGCCCAGTCCTCCAGGGGCTGGTTCCCTGCACCTTGCGGCCCATGAGGCCCTCCAAGAGGGGTAGCCCCTCCCAGTGGACCCCCGGAACCCCTCCGGTGGCCCCGGTACAATACCGATATGACCCCGAATCCTTCCGGTGTCCGTATGACAACTTCCCATATATAAATCTTCACCTCCGGACCATTCCGGAACTCCTCGTGACGTCTGGGATCTCATCCGAGACTCTGAACAACTTTCGGTAATCACATACAAGTCTTCATATTAAACCTAGCGTCACCGAACCTTAAGTGTGTAGACCCTACGGGTTCAGGAGACACGCAGACATGACCAAGACGGCTCTCCGGTCAATAACCAACAGCGGGATCTGGATACCCATGTTGTCTCCCACACGCTCCTCGATGATGTCATCGGATGAACCACGATGTCGAGGATTCAATCAACCCTGTATACAATTCCCTTTGTCAATCGGTACGTTACTTGCCCGAGACTTGATCGTCGGTATCCCAATACCTCGTTCAGTCTCATTACCGGCAAGTCACTTTACTCGTACCATAATGCATTATCCCGTGACAAAACACTTGGTCACTTTGAGCTCATTATGATGATGCATTACCGAGTGGGCCCAGAGATACCTCTCCGTCATACGGAGTGACAAATCCCAGTCTCGATCCGTGTCAACCCAACAGACACTTTTGGAGATACCTGTAGTGCACCTTTATAGTCACCCAGTTACGTTGTGACGTTTGGTACACCCAAAGCACTCTTACGGTATCCGGGAGTTACACGATCTCATGGTCTAAGGAAAAGATACTTGACATTGGAAAAGCTCTAGCAAACGAACTACACGATCTTGTGCTATGCTTAGGATTGGGTCTTGTCCATCACATCATTCTCCTAATGATGTGATCCCGTCATCAACGACATCCAATGTCCATAGTCAGGAAACCATGACCATCTATTGACCAATGAGCTAGTCAACTAGAGGCTCACTAGGGACATGTTATGGTCTATGTATTCACACGTGTATTACAATTTCCGGATAATACAGTTATAGCATGAATAAAAGACAATTATCATGAACAAGGAAATATAACAATAACCCTTTTATTATTGCCTCTAGGGCATATTTCCAACAGTCTCCCACTTGCACTAGAGTCAATAATCTAGTCACATTGTGATGAATCGAACCCCCATAGAGTTCTGGTGTTGATCATGTTTTGCTCGCGAGAGAGGTTTAGTCAACGGATCTGCGACATTCAGATCCGTATGTACTTTGCAAATATCTATGTCTCCATCTTGAACATTTTCACGGATGGAGTTGAAACGACGCTTGATGTGCCTGGTCTTCTTGTGAAACCTGGGCTCCTTGGCAAGGGCAATAGCTCCATTGTTGTCACAGAAGAGTTTGATCAGCCCTGACGCATTGGGTATGACTCCTAGGTCGGTGATGAACTCCTTCACCCAAATAGCTTCATGTGCTGCCTCCGAGGCTGCCATGTACTCTGCTTCACATGTAGATCCCGCCACGACGCTCTGCTAGCAGCTGCACCAGCTTACTGCTCCACCATTCAACATATACACGTATCCGGTTTGTGACTTAGAGTCATCCAGATCTATGTCGAAGCTAGCGTCGACGTAACCCTTTACGGCGAGCTCTTCGTCACCTCCATAAACGAGAAACATGTCCTTTGTCCTTTTCAGGTACTTCAGGATATTCTTGACCGCTGTCCAGTGTTCCTTGCCGGGATTACTTTGGTACCTCCCTACCAAACTTACGTCAAGGTTCACATCAGGTCTGGTACACAGCATGGCATACATAATAGATCCTATGGCTGAAGCATAGGGGATGACACTCATCTCTTCTTTATCTTTTGCCGTGGTCGGGCATTGAGCCGAGCTCAATCTCACACCTTGCAATACAGGCAAGAACCCTTTCTTGGACTGATCCATTTTGAACTTCTTCAAAATCTTATCAAGGTATGTGCTTTGTGAAAGACCTATGATGCGTCTCGATCTATCTCTATAGATCTTGATGCCTAATATATAAGTAGCTTCTCCAAGGTCCTTCATTGAAAAACACTTATTCAAGTAGGCCTTAATGTTGTCCAAAAGTTCTATATCATTTCCCATCAAGAGTATGTCATCCACATATAATATGAGAAGTGCTATAGAGCTCCCACTCACTTTCTTGTAAACGCAGGCTTCTCCATAAGTCTGCATAAACCCAAACACTTTGATCATCTCATCAAAGCGAATGTTCCAACTCCGAGATGCTTGCACCAGCCCATAAATGGATCGCTGGAGCTTGCATACTTTGTTAGCGTTCTTAGGATCGACAAAACCTTCCGGCTGCATCATATACAGTTCTTCCTTAAGATGCCCGTTAAGGAATGCCGTTTTGACGTCCATCTGCCATATCTCATAATCATAGTATGTGGCAATTGCAAACATGATTCGGACGGACTTCAGCTTCGCTATGGGAGAGAATGTCTCATCGTAGTCAATCCCTTGAACTTGTCGATAACCCTTAGCGACAAGTCGAGCTTTATAGACGGTGATATTACCATCCACGTCCGTCTTCTTCTTAAAGATCCATTTGTTTTCTATCGCTCGCCGGTCATCGGGCAAGTCTGTCAAAGTCCATACTTTGTTTTCATACATGGATTCTATCTCGGATTTCACGGCTTCAAGCCATTTGTTGGAATCTGGGCCCGCCATTGCTTCTTCATAGTTCGAAGGTTCACCATTGTCTAACAACATGATTTCCAGGACAGGGTTGCCGTACCACTCTGGTGCGGAACGTGTCCTTGTGGACCTACGAAGTTCAGTAGCAACTTGATCCGAAGTACCTTGATTATCATCATTATTTTCATCTTCAGTTGGTGTAGGCATCACAGGAACATTTTCCTGAGCTGCACTACTATCCCGTTCAAGAGGTAGTACTTCATCGAGTTCTACTTTCCTCCCACTTACTTCTTTCGAGAGAAACTCTTTTTCCAGAAAGGATCCGTTCTTGGCAACAAAGATCTTGCCCTCGGATCTTAAGTAGAAGGTATACCCAATGGTTTCTTTAGGGTATCCTATGAAGACGCATTTTTCCGACTTGGGTTTGAGCTTTTCAGGTTGAAGTTTCTTGACATAAGCATCGCATCCCCAAACTTTTAGAAATGACAGCTTAGGTTTCTTCCCAAACCATAATTCATACGTGCCTTATTTAAAGTGAATGTAGCTGTCTCTACAGCGTATCCCCAAAATGATAGCGGTAAATCGTTAACAGACATCATAGATCGCACCATATCCAATAGAGTGCGATTACGACGTTCAGACACACAGTTACGCTGAGGTGTTCCAAGCGGCGTGAGTTGTGAAATGATTCCACATTTCCTTAAGTGTGTACCAAATTCGTGACTTAAGTATTCTCCTCCACGATCTGATCGTAGGAACTTTATCTTTCGGTCACGTTGATTCTCTACCTCATTCTGAAATTCCTTGAACTTTTCAAAGGCCTCAGACTTGTGTTTCATTAAGTAGACATACCCATATCTACTCAAGTCATCAGTGAGAGTGAGAACATAACGATATCCTCTGCGAGCCTCAACGCTCATTGGACCGCACACATCGGTATGTATGATTTCCAACAAGTTGGTTGCTCGCTCCATTGTTCCGGAGAACGGAGTCTTGGTCATTTTGCCCATGAGGCATGGTTCGCACGTGTCAAATGATTCATAATCGAGAGACTCTAAAAGTCCATCAGCATGGAGCTTCTTCATGTGCTTGACACCAATGTGACAAAGGTGGCAGTGCCACAAGTATGTGGGATTATCGTTATCAACTTTACATCTTTTGGTATTCACGCTATGAATATGTGTAACATTACATTCCAGATTCATTAAGAATAAACCATTGACCATCGGGGCATGACCATAAAACATATCTCTCATATAAATAGAACATCCATTATTCTCGGATTTAAATGAGTAGCCATCTCGTATCAAACGATATCCAGATACAATGTTCATGCTCAAACTTGGCACTAAATAACAATTATTGAGGTTCATAACTAATCCCGTAGGTAAATGTAGAGGTAGCGTGCCGACGGCGATCACATCGAACTTGGAACCATTCCCGACGCGCATCGTCACCTCGTCCTTCGCCAGTCTCCGCTTATTCCGCAGCTCCTGCTGTGAATTACAAATATGAGCAATGGCACCGGTATCAAATACCCAGGAGTTACTACGAGTACTGGTAAGGTACACATCAATTACATGTATATCACCTTTAGTTTTGCCGACCTTCTTGTCCGCTAAGTATTTGGGGCAGTTCCGCTTCCAGTGACCCTTCCCCTTACAATAAAAACACTCAGTCTTAGGCTTGGGTCCATTCTTTGACTTCTTCCCGGCAGCTGGCTTACCAGGCACGGTAACATCTTTGCCGTCCTTCTTGAAGTTCTTCTTACCCTTGCCCTTTTTGAACTTAGTGGTCTTATTGACCATCAACACTTGATGTTCTTTCTTGATTTCAACCTCTGCTGACTTCAGCATGGAAAATACTTCAGGAATGGTCTTCACCATCCCCTGCATATTGTAGTTCAACACAAAGCTCTTGTAGCTTGGTGGGAGCGACTGAAGGATTCTGTCAATGACCGCCTCGTCCGGGAGGTTGATCTCCAGCTGGGACAGGCGGTTGTGCAACCCAGACATTTTGAGTATATGCTCCTGACAGAACTGTTTTCCTCCATCTTACAACTATAGAACTTGTCAGAGACTTCATATCTCTCGACCCGGGCATGAGCTTGGAAAACTAGTTTCAGCTCCTCGAACATCTCATATGCTCCGTGTTGCTCAAAACGCTTTTGGAGCCCCGGTTCTAAGCTGTAAAGCATGCCGCACTGAACGAGGGAGTAATCATCAGCACGTGTCTGCCAAACGTTCATAACGTCTTGGTTCTGTGGGATGGGTGCTTCACCTAGCGGTTCATCTAGGACATATGCTTTCTTGGCTGCTATGAGGATGATCCTCAGGTTCCGGACCCAGTTCGAATAGTTGCTGCCATCATCTTTCAGCTTGGTTTTCTCTAGGAACGCGTTGAAGTTCATGTTGACATGAGCGTTGGCCATTTGATCTACAAGACATATTTTGCAAAAGTTTTAGACTAAGTTCATCATAATTAAGTTCATCTAATCAAATTATTGAATGAACTCCCACTCAGATTAGACATCCCTCTAGTCATCTAAGTGTTACACGATCCGAGTCGACTAGGCCGTGTCCGATCATCACGTGAGACGGACTAGTCATCATCGGTGAACATCTTCATGTTGATCGTATCTTCCATACGACTCATGTTCGACCTTTCGGTCTCCGTGTTCCGAGGCCATGTCTGTACATGCTAGGCTCGTCAAGTTAACCCTAAGTGTTTTGCATGTGTAAAACTGTCTTACACCCGTTGTATGTGAACGTAAGGATCTATCACACCCGATCATCACGTGGTGCTTCGAAACGACGAACTTTAGCAATGGTGCACAGTTAGGGGAGAACACTTCTTGAAATTGTTGTAAGGGATCATATTTACTACCGTTGTTCTAAGTAAACAAGATGCATAAACATAATAAACATCACATGCAATTATATAGTAGTGACATGATATGGCCAATATCATATAGCTCCATTGATCTCCATCTTCGGGGCTCCATGATCATCTTGTCACCGGCATGATACCATGATCTCCATCATCGTGTCTTCATGAAGTTGTCACGCCAACGACTACTTCTGCTTCTATGGCTAACGCGTTTAGCAATAAAGTAAAGTAATTTACATGGTGTTCTTCAATGACACGCAGGTCATACAAAAAATAAAGACAACTCCTATGGCTCCTGCCGGTTGTCATACTCATCGACATGCAAGTCGTGATTCCTATTACAAGAACATGATCTCATACATCACAATATGTCATTCATCATTCATCACAACTTTTGGCCATATCACATCACATGACAATTGCTGCAAAAACAAGTTAGACGTCCTCTAATTGTTGTTGCATCTTTTACGTGGCTGCAATTGGGTTCTAGCAAGAACGTTTTCTTACCTACGAATAACAACAACGTGATTTTGTCAACTTCTATTTACCCTTCATAAGGACCCTTTTCATCGAATCCGCTCCAACTAAAGTGGGAGATAAAGACACCCGCCAGCCACCTTATGCAACTAGTGCATGTCAGTCGGTGGAACCGGTCTCACGTAAGCGTACGTGTAAGGTTGGTCCGGGCCGCTTCATCCCACAATACCGCTGAAGCAAGATAAGACTAGTAGCGGCAAGCAAGTTTAAAAGATCTACGCCCACAACAAAATTGTGTTCTACTCGTGACATTGGAAAAGCTCTAGCAAACGAACTACACGATCTTGTGCTATGCTTAGGATTGGGTCTTGTCCATCACATCATTCTCCTAATGATGTGATCCCGTCATCAACGACATCCAATTTCCATAGTCAGGAAACCATGACCATCTGTTGACCAACGAGCTAGTCAACTAGAGGCTCACTAGGGACATGTTATGGTCTATGTATTCACACGTGTATTACGATTTTCGGATAATACGGTTATAGCATGAATAAAAGACAATTATCATGAACAAGGAAATATAATAATAACCCTTTTATTATTGCCTCTAGGGCATATTTCCAACAAGCCGCTCCTACCAGTTCTCAGTGCTCCAACCATATCTAACCCCCAAACAGCGAAGGGCCAGACGAGTGGAATGGTCTTCAAGGCTGAGGCGGGTTTGTGCGATAGATTGGAATAAAACTGACATCCTTCACACTTGTCGACTATCTCCTTTGCCATTTCATTTGCTCTTGGCCAGTAAAATCCCGCTCGGTATGCTTTAGCCACAATGGTCCGAGAGGACGCATGATGACCACAGGTTCCCGAGTGGATATCGTCAAGGATTATCCGACCTTCTTCTGGGGTTATACATTTCTGACCGACTCCAGTCGCGCTTTCTCTGTACAACTGTCCCTTTATCACGGTGAAGGCTTTGGATCGACGGATGACCTGTTGAGCCTCTTCTTCATTCTCTGGGAGCTCTTTCCTTAGGATATACGCGATGTACGGCTCTGTCCAGTCGGGAGTGATGACCAAAACTTCCATGATCAGGTCGACCACAGCTGGAACTTCAACTTCAGTCGGATCTGTGACACTTTTTGGCTGTGGAGCTTCTTCGGTGTAAGGATCCTCTTGAACTGATGGAGTATGGATGTGTTCCAAAAACACATTACTGGGAACGGCTTCTCTCTTGGAACCTATCTTTGCCAAATCAACAGCCGCTTGATTTTTCAGTCGGGGTATATGATGGAGCTCTAACCCCTCAAATTTCTTCTCTAGCTTTCTCACTGCATTGCAGTAGCCAGTCATGGCTGGACTTCTGACGTCCCACTCCTTCATCACCTGATTAACCACCAAATCTGAGTCGCCATAGACCATGAGGTGACGGACGCCGAGTGAAATGGCCATACGCAACCCATACAAAAGTGCTTCGTATTCTGCTTCGTTATTGGAGGAATCAAAGTGGATCTGGAGCACATATCTGAGCTTATCTCCTCGGGGGGAAACCAACACTACCCCAGCACCGGAACCATTCAGCATCTTAGAACCATCAAAGAACATGGTCCAGTGCTCCGAGTGAACCTGAGCCAGTAGTTGTTGTTCAATCCACTCGGCGATGAAATCAGCTACTGCTTGGGACTTGATGGCTTTCTTTGCCTCAAACTTGATATCAAGGGGAAGGAGTTCAATCGCCCATTTTGCCACTCGACCAGTTGCATCTCTGTTGTGCAGAATCTCTGATAATGGGGCGTCGCTGATGACTGTAATGGAATGATCAGAGAAATAATGAGCAACCTTCTTCGTGGTCATATAAATCCCATATACAAGCTTCTGATAATGGGGGTATCTTTGCTTTGATGGGGTCAACACTTCGGAAAGATAATATACTGGGCGCTGAACTTTGAAGGCTTTTCCTTCTTCTTCCCGCTCGACCGTAAGTACTGTACTGACGACTTGTCATGTGGCTGCAATGTAAAGCAATCAAGGCTCTTTGCTGACTGGGGCAGCAAGCACCGGTTGGGTGGATAGCAGAGCTTTTAGCTCTGCAAACGCTGCATCAGCTTCGGGAGTCCACTCGAACTTGACTGGCTTCTTCATCAGTCGGTAAAGAGGCAATGCCTTTTCACCGAGACGAGAGATGAATCGACTTAAAGCGGCCAAGCATCTAGTAAGCTTCTGGACATCGTGCACACGCACAGGGCGTTTCATTCGGAGTATAGTACCAACTTTTTCTGGGTTGGTGATACGTCTCCAACGTATCTATAATTTTTGATTGCTCCATGCTACTTTATCTACTGTTTTAGGCAATACTGGGCTTTATTATCCACTTTTATATTATTTTTGGGACTAACCTATTAACCGGAGGCCCAGCCCAGATTTGTTGTTTTATGCCTATTTCAGTGTTTCAAGGAAAAGGAATATCAGACGGAGTCAAAACGGAACGAAATCAACTGGAGAAGTTAATTTTGGAAGGAAACCAACCTGATGGGCTTGGAGTGCACGCCAGGGGAGCCCCGGGCTATCCACGAGGGTGGAGGGCGCGCCCCCTACCTCGTGAGCCACCCGGAGGTCCACCGACGTACCCCCTGCACCCGTATATACCTACGTACCCTAAAACTTCCAGAACAGAAGATAGATCGGGAGTTCCGCCGCCGCAAGCCTCTGTAGCCACCAAAAACCAATCGGGACCCTATTCCGGCACCCTGCCGGAGGGGGATCCTATCACCAAAGACCATCTTCATCATCCCGGCGCTATCCATGACGAGGAGGGAGTAGTTCACCCTCGGGGCTGAGGGTATGTACCAGTAGCTATGTGTTTTGATCTCTCTCTCTCTCTCTCGTGTTCTCTCTCATGTTCCTCTATGGCACGATCTTGATGTATCCCGAGCTTTGCTATTGTAGTTGGATCTTATGATGTTTCTCCCCCTCTGCTCTCTTGTGATTAATTGAGTTTCCCCTTTGAAGTTATTTTATCGGATTGAGTCTTTTATGAACACTTGATGTATGTCTTGCATGGGATAACCATGGTGACAATGGGTTATTCTATTGATCCACTTGATGTATGTTTTGGTGATCAACTTGCGGGTTTCGTGACACTTGGGAACCTATGCATAGGGGTTGCCACACGTTCTTGACTCTCCGGTAGTAGCTTTGGGGCACTCTTTGAAGTACTTTTATGTTGGTTGGATGAATCTGAGATTGTGTGATGCATATCGTATAATCATGCCCACGGATACTTGAGGTGACAATGGAGTATCTAGGTGACATTAGGGTTTTGGTTGATTTGTATCTTAAGGTGTTATTCTAGTATGAACTCTTTTATAGATCGATCCGAAAAATAGCTTTGTGGTGGTTTCGTACCCGACCATAATCTCTACGTTTGTTCTCCTCTATTAGTGTCTTTGGAGTGACTCTTTGTTGCATGTTGAGGGCTTGTCATATGTTCTATCTATGTTATTATTGTTGAGAGAACTTGCACTAGTGAAAGTATGAACCCTAGGCCTTGTTTCCTACCATTGCAATACCGTTTACGCTCACGTTTATCACTTGTTACCTTGATGTTTTTATTATTTCTGATTACAAAAACCTATATCTACTATCTATTTTGCACTTGTATCACCATCTCTTCGCCGAACTAGTGCACCTATACAATTTACCATTGTATTGGGTATGTTGGGGACACAAGAGACTTTTTGTTATTTGGTTGCAGGGTTGTTTGAGAGAGACCATCTTCATCCTACGCCTCCTACGGATTGATAAACCTTAGGTCATCCACTTGAGGGAAATTTGCTACTGTCCTACAAACCTGTGCACTTGCAGGCCCAACAACGTCTACAAGAAGAAGGTTGTGTAGTAGACATCAAGCTCTTTTCTGGCGCCGTTGCCGGGAAGGCTAGGTAAGTGAAGGTATATCTTTAGATCTTGCAATCAAATCTTTTTGTTTCTTGTTTTAGCACTAGTCTAGTTTATAAAAGAAAATTACAAAAAAAATGGAGTTAAGTTTGTCTCATACGCTTCACCTTTTTAATATCTTTCGTGAGTATGATGGAAAGGAAAATTGTGCCAAAGTGCTAGAAGAAGAATTACATAGATTGCTTGGCATGAAATATGTGAATTATGAGCATGATTGTAATGTTGTTAGTATGAATTCCTTGAATATCCATGATGCTAATGATATGCAAAGCCACAAGCTTGGGGAAGCTATGTTTGCTGGAGATGATATTTTTTGTCCCCCAAGCTTTGATGAGCAAATTTACTATGATGAAAGCATGCCTCCTATCTATGATGATTATTGTGATGACACATATGCTTTAAAGAATAATCAAACCATGAAACGTGTCATCTTGATCTTAATTTTCAATCACATGATAGCTATTTTGTTGAGTTTGCTCCCACTACTATTCATGAGAAGAAATTTGCTTATGTGGGGAGTAGTAAATTTTCTATGCTTGTAGATCATGAAAAGAATGCTTTAGGTGTTGGTTATATTGTTGAATTCATTCATTATGCTACTGAAAATTATTATTAGGGAGGAACATATGCTTGTCGGAATTGCAATAATGTCAAGTTTCCTCTCTATGTGCTTAAATTCTTGAAGCTATGCTTGTTGTGCCATCCTATGCTAGTTGATTATTGTTCCCATAAGTTGTTTGCTCACAAAATCCCTATGCATAGGAAGTGGGTTAGGCTTAAATGTACTAGTCATATGCTTCATGATGCTCCCGTTATGTTTCAATTCTGATCATTTATGTGAGCATCATTATCATCATCATACCTAGCTAAAAGGCATTAAAGAAAAGCGCTTGTTGGGAGACAACCCAATATTTATCCTTACTGTTTTTGTGTGTCCACATTATTATGCTAATGTAGTAATCATGTTTTATAGCTTTTGTTTCAATAAAGTGCCAAGTAGAACCTTTGGGAAGACTTGGGTGAAATTTATGTGATCTTGCTGTGAAAAACAGAAACTTTAGCACTCACGAGATTAGCTGCCATTTTTTACTAGAGAGTGATTTTAGGTTGATTCTTTTTGCATATGATTAATAGAAAAATTTCTCAGGTCCAGCAATTTATTTCATAATTTTTGGGCTTCCAGAAGTATACGTTTTATACAGATTACTACAGACTGTTCTATTTTTGACAGATTCTGTTTTCTATGTGTTGTTTGCTTATTTTGATGAATCTATGAGTAGTATCGGAAGGTATGAATCATAGAAAAGTTAGAATACAGTAGATATTACACCAATATGAATTTAGAATAAGTTCATTACAGTACCTAAGTGGTGGTTTTATTTTCTTATACTAACGGAGCTTACGAGTTTTGTGTTGAGTTTTGTGTGGTTGAAGTTTTCAAGTTTTGGGTAAAGATTCGATGGACTATGGAATAAGGAGTAGCAAGAGCATAAGATTGGGGATGCCCAAGGCACCCCAAGGTAATATTCAAGGACAACCAAGAGCCTAAGCTTGGGGATGCCCCGGAAGGCATCCCCTCTTTCGTCTTCGTTCATCGGTAACTTTACTTGGAGCTATATTTTTATTCACCACATGATATGTGTTTTGCTTGGAGCGTCATTTTCTTTTGTTAGTTTTTGCTTGCTGTTAGTTAGAATAATGTTTTGCATCTTTAGTTTCAATAAAAAAGTCAAGGATAGCCTTTGCCATGCTTATTTTGCTAGTTTGCATGTTGCTGTTTGAAAACAGAAAGTTTACCGCTGTTGCAAAAATTCCCTAGAAAAGTCAGAGAGTGGTATAATGTTTAATCTTTTTGAATATTGAGCTCTGATAAATTTATTACAGTTGAAAGTTTAGTTCATAATTTTTGGTGTTAGGGAAGTATTGATACTCTTGCATTCTTTACAGACTGTACTGTTTTGGCAGATTGCTGTTATGTTTGCGTTGTTTGCATATGTTTGCTTGTTTAATGATTCTATTTGAGGATAGGAGTATTAAATATGCAGAGGCATTTAGTATGCAATGTTGAATAATAATTTAAGTGATTTGTTACAGTAGAATATGATAAGTTTTTGCATTGGTTTATACTAACCTATCTCACGAGTTCTTGTTGAGTTTGTTGTGAATGAAGCTTTTGATAAAAAGAGAAACCATGATATGAGAGGAATTAAGGAGACACAAAAGTTCAAGCTTGGGGATGCCCAAGGCACCCCAAGATATTATTTCAAGAAGTCTCAAGCATCTAAGCTTGGGGATGCCCTGGTAGGCATCCCACCTTTCTTCTTCGACAACTATCAGTTAGTATCGGTTGAGCCTAAGTTTTTGCTTCTTCACATGAGTTGTGCTATCCTTGCAATGTAGTTTTCTTTAGCTTTGCTTGCTGTTTGAATAAAGTATCAAGATCTGAAATTCTTTAATGAGAGAGAGCCATACATGAATTGAAATTTGCTAGAATACTCTATGTGCTTCATTTATATCTTTTGAGCGTAATAATTTTTGCTCTAGTACTTCACTTAGATCTTTTAGAGCATGGTGGTAGATTTGTTTTAAAGAAACTATTGATCTCTCATGCTTCACTTAGATTATTTTGAGAGTTTTTAATAGCATGGTAATTTGCTTAATGTTAATTTACTTGGTGTTCAAGATATGTGAAACTTTCTTTTGAGTGAATTGAATACTAAGATAAGTTTGATGCTTGATAATTGTTTTGAGATATGGAGGTGATAATATCAAAGTCGTGCTAGTTGGGTGATTATGAATTCAAAGAATGCTTGTGTTGAAGTTTGCAAGTCCTGTAGCATGCACGTATGGTTAAAGTTGTGTAACAAATTTGAAACATGAAGTGTACCTGGCTTGTGCATCCTTATGAGTGGCGGTCGGGGACGAGCGATGGTCTTTTCCTACCAATCTATCCCCCTAGGAGCATGCGCGTAGTACTTGATTTTTGATGACTTCTAAATTTTTGCAATAAGTATATGAGTTCTTTTGACTAATGTTGAGTCCATGGATTATACGCACTCTCACCTTTCCGCCATTGCTAGCCTCTTCGGTACCGTGCATTGCCCTTTCTCACCATGAGAGTTGGTGCAAACTTCGCTGGTGCATCCAAACCCCGTGATACGATACACTCTATCACACATAAACCTCTTTATATCTTTCTCAAAACAGCCACCATACCTACCTATTATGGCATTTCCATAGCCATTCCGAGATATATTGCCATGCAACTTCCACCATCATCATCATGACATACATTACTTTTGTCATATTGCCATTGCATGATCATGTAGTTGACATCGTATTTGTGGCAAAGCCACCATGCATAATTTTTCATACATGTCATTCTTGATTCATTGCACCATCCCGGTACACCGCCGGAGGCATTCATATAGAGTCATAACTTGTTCTAGTTTCGAGTTGTAATTCATACGTTGTAATGAAAGTGTGATGATCATCATTATTAGAGCATTGCCCAAATAAAATAAAATAAAAAGAAAGGCCAAAAAAAGAGAAAGGCCCAAAAAAAGGAAAGGCCAAAAAAAGGCCCAAAAAATAAAAAAAATAAAAAATAAAATAAAAAGGGCAATGCTACTATCTCTTTTTCCACACTTGTGCTTCAAAGTAGCACCTTGTTCTTCATGTAGTGAGTCTCATATATTGTGCTTCAAAGTAGCACCTTGTTCCTCATGTAGTGAGTCTCATAAATTGTCTTTTTATACTAGTGGGAATTTTTCATTATAGAACTTGGCTTGTATATTCCTACGATGGGCTTCCTCAAATGCCCTAGGTCTTCGTGAGCAAGCGAGTTGGATGCACACCCACTAGTTTTCTTTTGTTGAGCATTCATAGCTCTAGTGCATCCGTTGCATGGCAATCCCTACTCCTCATGTTGACATCAATTAATGGGCATCTCCATAGCCCGTTGATTAGCCTCGTCAATGTGAGACTTTCTCCTTTTTGTCTTCTCCACACAATCTCCATCATCATATTCTATTCCACCCATAGTGCTATATCCATGGCTCACGCTCATGTATTGCGTGAAGGTTGAAAAAGTTTGAGATTATTTAAGTATGAAACAATTGCTTGGCTAGTCATCGGGGGTATAGAAGTTGGGAACATCTTTGTGTGACGAAAATGAAGCATAGTCTAGCTATATGATTTTGTAGGGATGAACTTTCTTTAGCCATGTTATTTTGAGAAGACATGATTGCTTTATTAGTATGCTTGAAGTATTATTATTTTTGTGTCAATATGAACTTTTGTCTTGAATCTTTCGGATCTGAATATTCATATCACAAGTAAGAAGAATTACATTGAAATTATGCCAAAGTATCACTCCACATCAAAAATTCTTTTTTATCATTTACCTACTCGAGGACGAGCAGGAATTAAGCTTGGGGATGCTTGATAAGTCTCCAACGTATCTATAATTTTTGATTGCTCCATGCTACTTTATCTACTGTTTTAGCCAATATTGGGCTTTATTATCCACTTTTATATTAATTTTGGGACTAACCTATTAACCAGAGGCCCAGCCCAGATTTGCTGTTTTATGCCTATTTCAGTGTTTCGAGGAAAAGGAATATCAGACGGAGTCAAAACGGAACGAAATCAACTGGAGAAGTTAATTTTGGAAGGAAACCAACCTGATGGGCTTGGAGTGCATGCCAGGGGAGCCCTGGGCTGTCAACAAGGGTGGAGGGTGCCCCCCTGGGCGCGCCCCCCTGCACCCATATATACCTACGTATCCTAAAACTTCCTGAACAGAAGATAGATCGGGAGTTCCGCCAACGCAAGCCTCTGTAGCCACCAAAAACCAATCGGGGCCCTGTTCTGGCACCCTGCCGGAGGGGGATCCCATCACCGGAGGCCATCTTCATCATCTCGGCGCTATCCATGACGAGGAGGCAGTAGTTCACCCTCGGGGCTGAGGGTATGTACAAGTAGCTATGTGTTTTGATCTCTCTCTCTTGTGTTCTCTCTCGTGTTCCTCTATGGCACGATCTTGATGTATCCCGAGCTTTGCTATTGTAGTTGGATCTTATGATGTTTCTCCCCCTCTACTCTCTTGTGATGAATTGAGTTTTCCCTTTCAAGTTATTTTATCGGATTGAGTCTTTTATGAACACTTGATGTATGTCTTGCGTGGGATAACCATGGTGACAATGGGTTATTCTATTGATCCACTTGATGTATGTTTTGGTGATCAACTTGCGGGTTTCGTGACACTTGGGAACCTATGCATAGGGGTTGGCACACGTTCTTGACTCTCCGGTAGTAGCTTTGGGGCACTCTTTGAAGTACTTTTATGTTGGTTGGATGAATCTGAGATTGTGTGATGCATATCGTATAATCATGCCCACGGATACTTGAGGTGACAATGGAGTATCTAGGTGACATTAGGGTTTTGGTTGATTTGTATCTTAAGGTGTTATTCTAGTACGAACTCTTTTATAGATCGATCCGAAAGAATAGCTTTGTGGTGGTTTCGTACCCGACCATAATTTCTACGTTTGTTCTCCTCTATTAGTGTCTTTGGAGTGACTCTTTGTTGCATGTTGAGGGCTTGTCATATGTTCTATCTATGTTATTATTGTTGAGAGAACTTGCACTAGTGAAAGTATGAACCCTAGGCCTTGTTTCCTACCATTGCAATACCGTTATGCTCACGTTTATCACTTGTTACCTTGCTGTTTTTATTATTTCAGATTACAAAAACCTATATCTACTATCTATTTTGCACTTGTATCACCATCTCTTCGCAGTTTTCTGGTATTCCTGCAGCTCTACCACTGCCATCTGAGCATCGGCGATCTTTGAGCCCTTCTAAAAGCACTCTTCCGCCTTCTTCCGATTGCCAGTAATAGTGATCACACCTTTGGAACCAGGCATCTTCATTTTGAGGTACACATAACACGGTCGAGCCATGAAACGTGCATAAGCTGGCCTACCCAAAATAGCGTGATGAGCACTCTAGAAATCCACCACTTCAAATGTCAACTTTTCTTTGTGATAATTCTTGGAATCACCAAAAACCACATCAAGAGCAATTTGGCCGAGTGACTCAGCCTTCTTCCCAGGAATCACTACAGGAATCCAGTACTTTGCCATCTGTCATGGCGGACGGCAAAGGCAGGGACGGCTGACGGCAAAGCACTTTGCCGTCCGCCGCGGACGGCAAACACAGACGGCAAAGATAGGGTCGGCAAACAGGTCCTTTGCCGTCTGCTTTCCGAGGCGGACGGCAAAGAGCCCTTTGCCTACAACGGCGGACGGCAAAGAGGGGGGACAGCAAAATGTGGCACGTCCGCCATTGTCACTCTGTTAGGCAGCTAACGGCGGCCTTTGCCGTCCACCAGCGGACGGCAAATTAGTGCGCCTCTTTGCCGTCCGCCAGGTGACATCAGCAATACCTCAGCGCCCGTTTTTTTTTGCCGTCCGCCCGGCGGACGGCAAAGGCGAAGTCTTTGCCGTCAGCCAGGCTTTGCCGTCCGCCACTGTCGGCAAATTGGCCAAATGGTCCACCCCAGGAAGCACAGGTGGGCGCCACAACAAAAATATCCATCACATAAATATCCAACAATTATATCCAACAATTATCACAACAAAAATTTCACAGCACATATATATCCATCACATAAATATCCATCACATATATATCCATCAAAAATTTCACATCACATATATATCCATCACATAGTTCCATCGATCCATACATATTACAATATGCAAAGTTTCTTCATAGCAAGCCAGCAGAATACAAGTGCATCAAAGGAAAAAAACAGGAAAAAGCAAGCAATCCATCATAGGAAGCTGGCTTCCGTGAAGTGAATGAAACCTGCAAAATGACAAATAAGAAAGTTAGAAAAAGAAGACTAGAAGAAGAATTAGACTAGAAGAAAAAGAATAGAAGAAGAAGACTAGAAGAAGAAGTATATGCCATATATTAGCTAACTTAGGTGAAATGTATCGTATATGAGCTAACCTAGGTGAAATGGGTAGTTTATGAGCTATCATAGGTGAAATGGATCATTTTGGAGCTAAGTTAGGTGAAATGGGTCGTTTATGAGCAAACCTAGGTGAAATGGGTCGTTTATGAGCAAACCTAGGTGAAATGGGTCGTTTATGAGCAAACCTAGGTGAAATGAGTCGTTTATGAGCAAACCTAGGTCAAATGGGTCGTTTATGAGCTAAGTTAGGTGAAATGAGTCGTTTATGAGCAAACCTAGGTGAAATGGGTCGTTTATGAGCTAACCTAGGTGAAATAGGTTGTTTATGAGTTAACCTAGGTGAAATGGGTCGTTTATGAGATAAGTTAGGTGAA
>NC_041391.1:111410254-111417438 GCF_002162155.2 Triticum dicoccoides | reverse complement strand
GTAGTTTATGAGCTATCCTAGGTGAAATGGATCATTTTGGAGCTAAGTTAGGTGAAATGGGTCGTTTATGAGCAAACCTAGGTGAAATGGGTCGTTTATGAGCAAACCTAGGTGAAATGGGTCGTTTATGAGCAAACCTAGGTGAAATGAGTCGTTTATGAGCAAACCTAGGTGAAATGGGTCGTTTATGAGCTAAGTTAGGTGAAATGAGTCGTTTATGAGCAAACCTAGGTGAAATGGGTCGTTTATGAGCTAACCTAGGTGAAATAGGTTGTTTATGAGTTAACCTAGGTGAAATGGGTCGTTTATGAGATAAGTTAGGTGAAATGAGTCGTTTATGAGCAAACCTAGGTCAAATGGGTCGTTTATGAGCTAACCTAGGTGAAATGCCACGTTTTTGAGCTAACTAAGGTAAAATGGATTGTTTTTTAGCTAACTTAGGTGAAATGGGTCATTTTGGAGCTAACCTAGGTGAAATGGGTCATTTTGGAGCTAACCTAGGTGGAATGGGTCATTTTAAAGCTAATGTAGGTAAAATGGATCATTTAGGAGCTAATCTACGTAAAATGGGTCATTTTCAAGCTAACTTGGATAAATTGGATCACTTGTAAGCTAACTAAGGTAAAATGAGTCATTTTAGAGCTAACTTAGGTAGAATGGATGGTTTATGAGGTCAGTAAGCTTATTAAGTCATTTTGGAGGAAAAGAAGCTAACTCTAGGTCATTATGGTAAGCATATTGGAGGAAATAAAGCTAAGTCTAGGTCTTTATGCATTTGTTAAGCAAAACCCTAGAGAAACTTACCGTGATCACGGAGGTGTAGGAGCGGGCTGGCTCACGCCGGTAGCTGGAGAAGGAGTGGGCTGGCTCGCGCCGGTAGCTGGAGAAGGATCGTGCGATGCGTTTCTGGAGTTAAGCTGCACCAAAGATCATTTCCAATGTCTCGTTAGCATTATGACACTCAAATGTTAATACAAGCAAGTAATGTCCATTCAAATTAAACTCACCGTGCTCCCAGGAGCAATCACTGGCATCGGCGGAGCGGTCTGACCGGACTTCTCACACACAGACTGCACATTTGGTTTTCACAACAGAGTCATACTAGTTAGTAATGAGACTCAAATGTTAAGACTAGCAAGTAATCTGCAGAAGAAACTTACCACAAGGAGCTCGTACATGGCCCTTGCCTGCATGTCATTCCGTGCCCTCTCCTCCTCCAACATCTTTGTCGTCTTCTCCTCCAACTCCTGCTGCCTCTCCGCCGCCTCCGCCAAAAGTTTCTCCGTTCTATCTCTCTCACTCTGTATGGCAGCCTGCAACACCACTCACATGACCATTTGTAATCATTGATGGAAGCGCACACAATGTAATGGAGAAAGATAGCTGAGTACGTATAACTAACCTTGATGAGGAGTTGGACTGGCCGTTCACGAGGCCTTATCTCAGGAGCGGAGCTCGACTGGCGCGCCTTGATCTCCGGGAGAGTGCTAGGACAACGGATAAGTCCATCTCCCATGGCTATGGAGCCATGGGACCTCCCGCCACCAGATATCATCAGCAGCTCTGTATCAATGGGACCCTGGCTCGGGTTAAAGTCCTCCCCTTTCCTCGCCTTCCCCTGATCTCTATATTGCACGAGCTAATCGTGGGCGGAGATGTTGGTGAAGTTCTTTGGATCATCGAGGTCAGACGCATAGAATGCCTTGACTTTCTTGTAAGGGCCAGTGTGGGCCATGGCATACAGGTCGTACACCTCTGGCACCTTATCCGCCTTATTGTAGCGTGCCTGAAAGAGAGAAACAAAGTAAATTAGTAATTAAAGGGCTAAAGCTAGCATGATGAATGAATTGCATGAATCATGAAGCAAACCACATACCCAGTTCCGCCTGTACTGAAATAAGTTGGAGCTGCCTTGGTGGTGTGGCACACCTTCCATTTGGGCACGTTTGTCCTTGGCCTCTTTGTGGGTGGCCAGCCATTCTTCTAAGCACCACGCATTGACCAACACCTCCCAACAATCCATCCGATCCGCACACCATCTCGGAGGGGCCTAAGTTAGCAAATAGAAACTTGAGCGCTAAGGCTATGAATTACTAAATGAAGGAAGTAAGTACAAGGCCTTAAGAATTACCTTCATGTACTTCTCCTTACTCAAGAACTTATCGTGGCACTCCTGCTTGGGCTTCTTGATACCACACCCGGCGTAGTAGTCTCGAACAGCCTGCACCCGAACCTCATGTCGTAAGTTCTGAAGTAGGCGCTTTCACTCCTTGTGGATAACATGATCCGCCTCCTCCTCGTATCCCTCCTCACACCTGTAGAATGTCTGCAATCAAATGAGACAATATTGATTAGTATAATTAATAACTAGCTAGTTGAAGATTTTAAATTGCGTAACGGAGCAATTACCCAGAACTTTCTGATCACGACGTCTGCCCTCGTCTTGCACAAGATGTTGGGGAACGAAGCAGAAATTCAAAAAATTTCCTACGTATCACCAAGATCTATCTATGGAGAGACCAGCAACGAGGGGAAGGAGAGTGCATCTACATACCCTTGTAGATCGCTAAGCGGAAGCGTTCAAGTGAACGGGGTTGATGGAGTCGTACTCGTCGTGATCCAAATCACCGATGACCAAGTGCCGAACGGACGGCACCTCCGCGTTCAACACACGTACAGCCCGGTGACGTCTCCCATGCCTTGATCCAGCAAGGAGAGAGGGAGAGGTTGAGGAAGACTCCATCCACCAGCAGCACAACGGCGTGGTGGTGGTGGAGGAGCGTGGCTATCCTGCAGGGCTTCGCCAAGCACCACAGAAGAGGAGGAAGAAGAGACGCAGGGCTGCACCAACGACAGATCGAATCGCGTGTGTTATGGGCAGCCCTAGGCCTCATATATATAGGGGAAGGGGAGGGGCTGCGCCCCCTCTAGGGTTCCCACCCCTAGGGGGGCGGCAGCCCTAGATGGGGAACAAGGGTGGCGGCCAAGAGGGGAGGGGAGAGGGAGGCGCACCAATATGGGCCCTAAGGCCCATATCCCCTTAGGGTTTGCCCCCTTTCCACCTCTTAGGCGCCATGGGCCCTTGTGGGAGGCGCACCATCCCACTAAGTGGCTGGTCCCTCACCACTCTTGGACCATACAAGCCTCCAGGGTTGGTGGCCCCACTTGGTGGACCCCCGGGACCCTCCCGGTGGTCCCGGTACGTTACCGAAAAACCCTGAAACTCTTCCGGTGACCAAAACAGGACTTCCCATATATAAATCTTTACCTCCAGACCATTCCGAAACTCCTCGTGACGTCCGGGATCTCATCCGGGACTCCGAACAACATTCGGTAACCACAAACAAACTTCCTTTACAACCCTAGCGTCATCGAACCTTAAGTGTGTAGACCCTACGGGTTCGGGAGACATGCAGACATGACCGAGACGTTCTCCGGTCAATAACCAACAGCGGGATCTGGATACCCATGTTGGCTCCCACATGTTCCACGATGATCTCATCGGATGAACCACGATGTCAAGGACTCAATCGATCCCGTATTCAATTCCCTTTGTCTAGCGGTATTGTACTTGCCCGAAATTCGATCGTCGGTATACCGATACCTTGTTCAATCTCGTTACCGTCAAGTCTCTTTACTCGTTCCGTAACACATCATCCCGTGATCAACCCCTTGGTCACATTGTGCACATTATGATGATGTCCTACCAAGTGGGCCCAGAGATACCTCTCCGTTTACACGGAGTGACAAATCCCAGTCTCGATTCGTGCCAACCCAACAGACACTTTCGGAGATACCTGTAGTGCACCTTTATAGCCACCCAGTTACGTTGTGACGTTTGGTACACCCAAAGCATTCCTACGGTATCCGGGAGTTGCACAATCTCATGGTCTAAGGAAAAGATACTTGACATTTGAAAAGCTTTAGCATACGAACTACACGATCTTTGTGCTAGGCTTAGGATTGGGTCTTGTCCATCACATCATTCTCCTAATGATGTGATCCCGTTATCAATGACATCCAATGTCCATGGTCAGGAAACCGTAACCATCTATTGATCAACGAGCTAGTCAACTAGAGGCTTACTAGGGACATGGTGTTGTCTATGTACCCACACATGTATCTGAGTTTCCTATCAATACAATTATAGCATGGATAATAAACGATTATCATGAACAAGGAAATATAATAATAACTAATTTATTATTACCTCTAGGGCATATTTCCAACACAAGACACCGTCGATAATCTCACCCGGCGGGGCCGGGGCAGCCAAGTAGTGCTCCCAAGTCAATCCAACCTCTAGAAGCCGACCCTCACCAGGCAACATGACAAACCCCGGGAAGTTTTGCCGAATCAGAACTCCAAGGATGGAGTTGGGCCGGCGGACACTTTCATGGTGGTCCCAACCCCTGCAGCATGACAAGGCCAACACATCAGTTATTGGAAGAAACGTGAATGCAGAAGGTACAAAAAGATTAAATGCACTTACCTCTCCCCATCAGGGAAAATCAATCACCTCTGCTCGCGGGTCGCCGGCACGGACGGGAGCCGTGTAGCACCACGCTGGTAGACGTTGCCCCCCTCCTCCCCCTCCTCATCAGTCGGCTCCCCGCCATCATCAGCATGACCACTCGGCTCCCCGCCATCCTCAGGCTGACTCGACCAGGTACCCCATCCAGACGTGTGCTCCTCCGGGGTCTCATGGGCCGAAGGCCCATCGACCCGAGGCTCGTGGGCCGAAGACCCATGGACCGGAGGCTCGTGGACCGGAGTCCGTGCAGCCTCCTCCTCAGCCGAGTCCATCCTAGTAGTCACGTGCTCGGGTGAAACAGCTGGGGGCGGTGGCGAGGAAGGCGCTGTAAGAGTCACCCTACCTCCTCTCCCGCGACCACGTGCTCCACCTCCTCTCTTCTTCTTACCTCGTCCCCTACTGGGCACCACGGTCGACGAAGAGGGGCCCGGCGGTGTCGCCATACTGTCCAGCAACGCTCGGCGGAGAGGTGCGTGTGGAATGGAAGACCTCGCACGCGCCGACGAAGAAGGGGACTCGGCGCGCTCCCGACCAGCACCCACCATCTTTCAACACCTGCCATGACAAAGAATAAATGAAATTAGTACAACATAAAAAAAAGTACCGACATGAATAATCATATGTATATCACTTAAGTGTATCATCATCAAGTACAACATAAAAAATTTGAATACCTGACACTACTAATAATCTCGATCAGTATCATCAATAAATGCATAATCATCATCATCACTATAATCAATGATGGGCTCATAGGGTTCATTGGCATCAACATGTGCAAGGCCACCTTGACGTAATCGGTATCGGTCAAGCATTGACAGGTCATCCGCAGCAGTAACCTCTTCTTGTTCCGGCTCTTCTTGTTCCTCCTCTGGGGTGATGTCGGATTCATTGTCGCTGTCTACTTCAATGTTTTGGGGTGAAGTATAGCGGTTCTTGAAACGCTTTTTGGAAAGACGTGTCTCTTGGAAGAATTCTCCTTCATATGTGTCTGGGTTAATGTGAGGTTCATAATCCTCTTCCTTTGGGGGAGAAAGTCTAGCACGTGGCGGCACTTCATAAACGACATCCCAACCTTTCAGATTTGGATTAGTTTGGCAGGCCCACGGTAGATAGAATACTTGGGTCGCCTGTTGAGCCATAATATAGACATCAGGAACATCTAAATGAGTGCTTTGGTTGATTTCAACTAGCCCTATATGTTCATGAGTCCTTCTAGTCTCCTTCAGCTGAAACCAATAACATTTGAAGACTATGACATTCGGTGGGTTTTCACCATAGAACAGAAGTTCATAAATTGCTTCAACTCTCCCATAATACTCGGTACCTCCTTCGCCGATAGCAGATACACAACAATTTGTAGACTTTCGGTCGGCCATAGATAGCTCTTTGCCATAGGTACGAAAGCGATACCCGTTGATGTCGTACTTGTCAAATGAACGGACCTTATAGTCAAAACCATTAGCAACTTGTCTCAATTTGGCGTCCATAGACTCTGAATTAGCCTACAAGTTTAATATGAAAGGGGATTGTTTCATTATGCACAAATTAGCGAATGTAATGAAATTGTCTAATAGAAATTACCATTTGTTTGAACCAAGAGATGAAACCGGGATAGCCACCTCCTTGCTTTGCGAGAAGCTCATACTCTTCGACGGAATCCTTTTGGATCTCCGCTCCATACGAGAATATGGTGACGTATCGACTGTATGACATATCCAGGAATAAGAGTAGTTCAAAGGAAATAGAAGTTGCGAAACAATGTACCGAGAACTTACTCGTTGTACGGCCGCACTTCTATCAGGTTGTTAAAGATATACAACGAAATGGTCCGCCATTCTTCGTTATCCAAAGATACTGGATGTGAAACACTAGCTGGTGCGAGATTCCCTTTGAATAGGCTGAGGTTGGATCCACCCTTTTTAGGCTCGTCGGCATTGTACCGAGGCTTCGGATTATGCAAATGACGATTTTTGGCTTCGTAGTGCGCTGTTACGAAGTTTGCCGCCTCCTCTGTGATGAATGCCTCATCCATTGATGCTTCAATTCTATGTTTATTTTTACATTTTTCTCGAAGCGTCTTCTGCATCCTCTCAGTTGGGTAGCACCAACGATTTTGCACGGGCCCCCCCAATCTTGCCTCGGTCGGGAGATGCAAAATCAAATGCTGCATTGGATTAAAGAAGCCCGGTGGAAAGATCTTCTCCAACTTGCAGATCAACTCTGGCGCCAACTCTTCCATTTCTTCTAGCACGCCAGGCGATAGTTCTTTCGCACAAAGAACACGGAAGAAATAGCTGAGTTCTGCCAGTACTAGCCATTCATCCTCAGGGATGAAGCCACGCAACATCACCGGCATTACCCGCTCAATCCATATGTGCCAATCATGACTCTTGAGACCAAATATCTTCAGTTTATCAAGATTCGCTCCCCTCTTTAGATTCGCTGCATACCCATCGGGGAACATCAACTGCTGTTGCACCCACAAGAGAATTTCCCTCATAGCTGGCCTTCCAAGATTGAACCATGCCTTTGGCTTTGTCCAGTTCTGCTTTCCTTTCGGTTCTTTCATGTTTTGTAACGGCCTATCACATAGCGCCTCCAGATCGACTCTAGCCTTAGTATTATCCTTTGACTTCCCATCTATGCC
>NC_041391.1:111407415-111409853 GCF_002162155.2 Triticum dicoccoides | reverse complement strand
TTTGAAGTAAGGCAGATCCCATAAGCATGTTTTGTGAGTCCACGCGTGCTTAGTATTATACCCCTTGAAGTACCCTGGACGTTGTGGATCTGGCTCGAGAGCGTTTAACTGATCCAGGGTCTGTTGGCCTGTCAATGCAGGTGGTGCAGAGTTTTTGACAACTCTACCCCTGATGAAGTTCTTCTTGTCTTTCCTGAACTTATGGCGAGGATCCAGGAACTGTCTATGCATGTCGAAGCAAGAAAACTTGCGACCGGCCTGAAGCCAACGAAACTCAAGAGCTCCCTTGCATGTGGGGCACGGGAACCTTCCATGCACACACCAGCCAACGAATAGCGCATACGCCGGCAAGTCATGCGTCGAGTACATGTACCAGACACGCATTATGAAGTTCCGTTTGCTAAAGGCGTCGTATGTCTTGAACCCATTATCCCAGACTTCTTGCAATTCGTCCTTAAGCGGCTGCATGTACACATTCATGTTTTTGCCTGGATAGTTGGGTCCTGGAATTATCAACGTCAGGAAAATGTTCTTTCTTTGCATAATCTGTCCGGGGGGGAGATTGAGTGGAAATACAAATACGGGCCAACAACTGTATTGGGCTGCCATCATACCAAACACACTGAACCCATCCGTGCTGATGCCAACTCGAGGATGCCTCGGATCTGCCGCTTTGTCAGCATGTAATTCATCAAACTTTTTCCATGCAACACCATTCGATTTGTGTACCATCATCAGATTCCCATCTGCATCTAGTTCGGTTCGTTTGCCTGTTTTGTGCCATGTCATCTGTCTGGCCATCTCTTCGACCATGAAAAGACGTTGAAGTCTTGGTACGATTGGCATATACCGAAGAACACTAATGGGGATTTTGGTCTATGTCTTCTCACCCATACCGTTGTCTACCACAATATACCTGCAAGACTTGCAAATGGGACAATAGTTCAAGTCCGCATAGTCAAGCCTAAATAAGGCACATCCTTTCTCACAAGCATGTATCTTCTCATAGGGCATCTTCAGTGCATGGAGGATTTTGTCCGACTGGTACAGGTTTGCAGGCATTACATGGCCTTTGGGTAGAAAGCGTCCAAATACTGTCATAATTGCGTCATAGCATTCTCTGCCCAAGTTGAATTGAGCCTTAAGAGCCATTACTTGTGAGATGGCATCCAACTGACAAAGCTAAGTGTGCTCGTGGAGCGGACGTTTTGAAGACTCCAACATTTCATTGAAAGCCTTTGCAGATTCCTCCGTCTCCTTGTCCGAATCCCGAGCATCATCATAGCCTTGCACCATGTTTTCCATCCCGGTACCATGCTCGTCGGTGCGACGTGATCAACCTCAGCTCGGTCACGTTGGGCAGACTCACCATGAAATGTCCACACCATATAATCGGGCGTAAAACCACTCTTCTGCAGGTGTTTGCCCATTTCAGCCTCTGTCTTCTTTTCCCAATTGCCGCACCGGAAACAGGGGCACCAGGTTTTCTTTTGGCCATTTGCAAATGCGGCTTGCACAAACCCCTTGGTTTTTGTGAACCATTTAGCGCTCCATTTGTTCTGACCAGTGTGACCGGTATACATCCACGCACGGTCACTCATCTTGACTTTCAGAGCTACTGGACACACAACAATTATATATGTAATTCACCATGTATATATTCATCAGTTTATCTATTTTGTCAATTTTATTACGTCCATGCAACCTACACTCTAATAGGTAATGATAGGTCCTAATCCCACCCGTGTATGTGTAGATTGAGTTCATTTTCCCATGCTATGCTCCGGATCCGGCGCAAAATTTCGGCAGCACCTCCCCGCTGTTCTCCTGATACACATCTCTGCAATAAACAGAGAGGATGTGTACCCAGAGAACAACAGGGGAGGCACTGACGAAATTTATGCGTCGGATCCGGAGCAAAGCATATGGGAAAACGAACCCAATCTACACATACTCGGGCTGTCCATGGATAGCGTTGGACAATTTGAAAGAATCAAGGTTATAAATATGCAAATGCATGCATATTTATAACTATGACGCTTTCGAACGGGAGACACATATTGGTTACGCATACTGATGATTCAAGACACATATATAGCTAGCTATCAAGTTTCATCGGAATAGATCAAATAATTAATGGGGGAGGAGGACTTGTCATTTGTGCTCACCCACAAATGAAGGAGCAGAGCTCGTCAAACGCACGGCGAGGTCGTCGAACACCAAACCTCGCAGCGATGAAACAACTGCGCATTTAAAACTACACGATCAACACAATTATATATGATGTTTTTCATAACAAAAACGAAAAATATATGACCTAACTAATAATTCACAAATATATGACCCCGCCGGCCTCTAGAAGCCAAAAAACACCTTTTAGGGAGGTGTCGTTGGTCGGGGTGTCCTGTCGGTGTCGGGGTGCCATGTCGGGGTCGGGG
>NC_041391.1:111400066-111406676 GCF_002162155.2 Triticum dicoccoides | reverse complement strand
AGGGGAGGTGGGGCAAGGGGGCGGCGGTGGGCGGCGGGGATGGCAGCGGGTGGCGGTGGTCGTCGGGGAGGAGAGGGGGACAGATCGAACAGAGAGAGATGGGCGGGGTGGGGCGCCGTTAGTAACCTAAACGTTTGCCGTCCGCCCCACTTTGTCGTCCGCCCCACTTGCTCTTTGCCGTCCGCTAGCGGACGGCAAATAGGGGGGGCCGTTAAGTCTGATCACCAGGCAGTCTGTGCCTTTAAGGAAGGCGTTAAGAATAGAGAGTTAAGTTTGAAATTCGGTCGGACCGGAGACATGACCCTGAGTCGAATGATGGAGATTGCCACCAAGTATGCCAATGGTGAAGAATAGGATCGGCTTCGGAGTGGAAAGTACAAGCCAACCGCTCATGAAACTGGGGGAGGGAACTCCAGTCGGAAGCAGAAGCGGAAAGCCGAGCCAGCTGCTCCTAGAGAAGCCTTGGCCGTGACTCAAGGAAAGTTTAAAGGGAAGCCCAAAGGGTCTTGGAACCCTAAGAAGGTGAAGGACAAGGAAGGAAATGACGTGATGGATTTGCCGTGCCACATCCACATGAAGAAAGATGAGGAGGGTAAATTCATTTACCCGAAACATACCACTCGACAGTGTCGGCTCTTGATCCAGCAATTCCAGGGCACAAAGAAAGATAAGGAAAAGGAGTCGGATAAAGTTTCCGATGTCCAGACTCAGTACCCTCCTCATCAAGAGCCGACACTGTCGAGTGGTATGTTTCGGGTAAATGAATTTACCCTCCTCATCTTTCTTCGTGTGGATGTGGCACGGCAAATCCATCACGTCATTTCCTTCCTTGTCCTTCACCTTCTTAGGGTTCCAAGACCCTTTGGGCTTCCCTTTAAACTTTCCTTGAGTCACGGCCAAGGATTCTCTAGGAGCAGCTGGCTCGGCTTTCCGCTTCTGCTTCCGACTGGAGTTCCCTCCCCCAGTTTCATGAGCGGTTGGCTTGTACTTGCCACTCCGGAGCTGATCCTCTTCTTCACCATTGGCATACTTGGTGGCAATCTCCATCATTCGACTCAGGGTCATGTCTCCGGTCCGACCGAATTTCAAACTTAACTCTCTATTCTTAACGCCTTCCTTGAAGGCACAGACTGCCTGGTGATCAGATACATTCTCCACCGTGTGATGCAATGTGATCCACCTCTGGATGTAACCCTCAGAGTCTCATTTGACATTTGCACACAAACCTGCAGCTCTGTCAACCCTGCTGGTCGCTTGCAAGTTCCTTCAAATGTTCTGACAAACACTCGGGCAAGATCTTCCCAGGTGTAAATGCTGCTAGGTGCCAACTGATTCAGCCACGCTCTAGCCGAGCCCTCCAACATAAGAGGTAGGTGTTTCATGGCTACCTCATCATTGCCGCTGCCAATCTGAACAGCCACTCGGTAGTTCTCAAGCCAAGTATCGGGCTTGGACTCACCAGTGAACTTACTGACTCCAGTCGCCAACCTGAAGTTGGGAGGAATCACCGCGGCCCTGATGACTCTGCTAAAACACTCTGGTCCTGAGACGTGAACTCTGCTGCTGATGGGCACATCTTTGTCATGGCCTTCTCGGTGAGCTCTGTTCCGATCGACCAAACCTTGAATGATAATGGATCTCGCATCAAAGCCTGGTTCTCTGGGGTCGACTGGAACCCTTCGCCCAACACTGTGCTGGCGTCTGTCATCTTGCTATCGAGGAGCGTATGACCCACCCCTTGGGGGAGGAGTGGGCACTCGATGTCGATCATCGCGATCGAATCGGTCATCATACTGATCACGCCGGCCTCCACGTACCTCATGCCTCGGGGACGATCTCGGGCTATGGGCCGACTGGACTATATTCGTAGTGGCGGATCTGCTGTGAATCCAGTTTCGCGACTGCGATACAGCTGAATTTTGATCTCCTGCTGCCCGGAGTAAATCTCTGATCTGCATCAAGCCTCTGCCAGCCTCTGACTGAGAGGGTTGAATCGACTCTGCTATACGGGCTGCAGCTGCTAGATTCTGAATCGGAGTTCGATATACCTGAGTCGGTGGTGGAAAGAGTTGACGTCGACTGGAGTCTGGGACCCGTTGCCGTGCACGCTCGTTGAGTGCTCGCTGGAGGTTCTCCAGTCAAGTGCGCTCAACCAAGTTGGCCAAACGCGCGTCCTCTAAGACACGAGCCTCGGGGGTTTCTCCAATGATAGGAGTATGCAGCGCATCCATGTTCCGGCGGCGAAGATCTTCCCTTTGTAGCGATGTGAGGGGCTCGGGCTGATATTCTTCGTGGGCGTGCGCCGGATCGCCTCCGCCATCGACTCCGTCGATGCGGGGAAAACTGGGAGGACTGCGTGGTCCATTGACCATCATAACCTCCGCCACCGGATCACTGCTGTCGCACTCAGATGCAGCCTCTACGGAGCCAGTCGACAGGTCGAACAGGCCATAGAGAGATTCGTCGGGCTCGATCACCGTGACTTGGGGAGTGGCCGACTGGCGAGCCACCGCGTGCCTCACCCACCGCTGAAGCCTCGACCGACTGGAGCGCTTGCGCCGGCAGGAGACAGGGAGGTAGGACGACGCAGGGGTCGACCGATACAGGGTCGACGGTTGCCGCAGGAGGATGCCACGGACGCACGCACGGAAGTGTGTCGCCCCACGGACGGGGAGCGCGTCGATGTCGAGTGAAGCCTCCTGAAGCCAAGCGGAGTCGTCGGCGATGAACATGAGCGCGCCGAGACGGATCTCGCGGCCTTCAACCAAAATTCCGCCTGAAACCATGATGAAGGAGATCGGAACAATCCCAACTTCTCCAATAGGTCGCTAAGACACCAGCCCCACGGTGGGCGCCAACTGTTGTGGTTCTAAGTCTGACAGTAGAATAGGGGGTAGGAATGGAGAGGCAAGATCCTATCTATGGAGTAGTTGTATACACAAGATGTTTACGAGTTTAGGCCCTTCTCGAAGGAAGTAACAGCCCTACGTCTCGGAGCCCAGAGGCGGTCGACTGTATTATGTGCGTATGAGTTACAGGGGTGCGAACCCTTTACACTGAGGAGGGGGGTGGCCCTCAGTTATGCAGGGTTTAAGGTACATTAAGATCTGGCGTTACTGGTAACGCCATACATAAAGTGCTATGATGACCATAAAGACTAATTAATGACTGACCGTTTGTGTGCAGACTGACTTTAGATCTCCTGGCGGTCGAGTGGTTGGCTTCATGGTCGAGTGTCTTCGAATTCGTCGAGTGGAATCCTTCCAGGTGGACTGAAAGGTAGTTTCTTCTAGAGATGTCCTTGGGGAGGGTATCTTGGGCAGGTCCATGACCCTACCCTAGGTACATGGCTTCATCACCACCTACGTCTAAACTCCGAGTCTTGGTAGATACATCTAGAGAAGTGGTCTATTTAGGTTGATGGAAAGCTAGGGAAAGTACCCACCTTTCAATGATAGTTGTGTGCGTATGATCTGGGATGTCGTGATTTCTTCCTGTTCAGATGTTCACTATTGTATCTATGAATGCTTCAAGTGTTAAAGATGGTTCTGTGACCTGAGCTTATTTTTCATTGGACGTGTCTCTGATGGAAGCAACTGCATCTAACTTTTATTTTTTTTAATTCGCAATTACTTAGTAGTAGTGTGGGAAACAACAACTCGCTACTAGTATTGAGGATAGCAGTAGCGCACAGGAGAAGCGCGCTATAGCTATTAGCAGTAGCGAGCTTTTGTTAAGCGCGCTGCTGCTACACTTGTGTAGTAGTAGCGCTGGTGAGCACGCGCTACTGCTACGTGTTAGCTGTAGCGCCTTATTAGTAGTGTCGGTCCCCGTGCTACTGATACACCTAAAACCCGCGCTGCTGCTAGCCTTTTCCCTAGTAGTGGTAAGGTAGTTAGCGTGATGTTTTCATGGCTTGTCCGTTTTTTGATGTCATTATTATGCTAGATCATTGCACATCCTGGTACACCGCCGGAGGCATTCATATAGAGTCATATCTTTGTTCTAGATATCGACTTGTAATATTGAGTTGTAAGTAAATAAAAGTGTGATGATCATCATTATTAGAGCATTGCCCCAGTGAGGAAAGGATGAAGGAAGCAATGATTCCCCCACAAGTCGGAATGACACTCCGGACTTTATGAAAAATAAAAGAGGCCAAAGAAGCCCAAATAATAAAAAAAAAGAGGCCAAAGAAGCCCACCAAAAAAAATAAAATATAAATATAAAAAAAGAAAATTAAAAAAATGAGAGAAAAAGAGAGAAGGGGCAATGTCACTATCCTTTTACCACACTTGTGCTTCAGAGTAGCACCATGTTCTTCATATAGAGAGTCTCTTGAGTTATCACTTTCATATACTAGTGGGAATTTTCATTATAGAACTTGGCTGGTATATTCCGATGATGGGCTTCCTCAAACGCCCGAGGTCTTCATGAGCAAGCAAGTTGGATGCACACCCACTTAGTTTCCAGTTTGAGCTTTCATACACTTATAGCTATTAGTGCATCTGTTGCATGTCAATCCCTACTCCTCTCATTGACATCAATTGATGGGCATCTCCATAGCCCGTTGATTAGCCGCGTTGATGTGAGACTTTCTCCATTTTTGTCTTCTCCACACAACCACCATCATCATACTCTACTCCACCCATAGTGCTATGTCCATGGCTTGCGCTCATGTATTGCGTGAGGGTTGAAAAGGCTGAAGCGCGTTAAAAAGTACGAACCAATTACTTGGCTAAAATCGGGGTTGTGCATGATGGGAGCATTTTGTGTGACGAAAATGAAGCATGGCCAAACTATATGATTTTGTAGGGATAAGCTTTCTTTGGCTATGTTATTTTGATAAGACATAATTGCTATTAGTATGCTTGAAGTATTGTTGTTTTTATGTCAAATGATAGACTATTGCTTTGAATCACTCATGTCTTAATATTCATGCCATGATTAGATTACATGATCAAGATTATGCTAGGTAGCATTCCACATCAAAAACTATCTTTTTATCATTTACCTACTTGAGGACGAGTAGGAATTAAGCTTGGGGATGTTGATACGTCTCCGTCGTATCTATAATTTTTTATTGTTCCATGCCAATATTCTACAACTTTCATATACTTTTGGCAACTTTTTATACTATTTTTGGGACTAACATATTGATCTAGTGCCCAGTGCCAGTTCCTGTTTGTTGCATGTTTTATGTTTCGTAGAAACCCAATATCAAACGGAGTCCAAACGGGATAAAAACGGACGGAGAATTATTTTGGAATATTTATGATTTTTGGGGAGTAAAATCAACGCGAGACGGTGCCCGAGGGGCCCACGAGACAGGGGGGCGCGCCCCAGGGAGGCAGGCGCGCCCTGGACTCTCCTGGGCACCCCGTAAGGCGGTTGACGCTCTTCTTTTACCGCAAGAAAGCTAATTTTATGAGAAAAATCTGGGTGAAAGATTCACCCCAATCGGAGTTACGGATCTCCTGATATAAAAGAAACGGTGAAGGGGAAGGATCTGGGAACGCAGAAACAGAGAGAGACAGAGAGATAGATCCAATCTCGGAGGGGCTCTCGCCCCTTCCAAGCCATGGGAGCCAAGGACCAGAGGGGAAACCCTTCTCCCATATAGGGAGGAGGTCAAGGAAGAAGAAGAAGAAGGGGGGCTCTCTCCCCCTTGCTTCCGGTGGCGCCGAAACGCTGCCGGGGGCCATCATCATCACCGCGATCTTCACCAACACCTCCATCATCTTCACCAACATCTCCATCACCTTCCCCCATCTATATCCAGCGGTCCACTCTCCCGCAACCCACCGTCCCCTCTACTTGAACATGGTGCTTTATGCTTCATATTATTATCCAATGATGTATTGCCATCCTATGATATCTGAGTAGATTTTCGTTGTCCTATCGGTGATTGATGAATTGCTGTGATTGGTTTGAGTTGCCTGTTTTATTATTGGTGATGTCCTATGGTGCCCTCCGTGTCGCGCAAGCGTGAGGGATTCTCGTTGTAGGGTTTGCAATATGTTCATGATTTACTTATGGTGGGTGGCGTGAGTGACAGAAGCACATACCCGAGTAAGTAGGTTGATTGCGTACGGGATAAAGGGGACTTAATGCTTTAATGCTATGGTTGGGTTTTACCTTAATGATCTTTAGTAGTTGCGGATGCTTGCTAGAGTTTCAATCATAAGTGCATATGATCCAAGAAGAAAAAATATGTTAGCTTATGCCTCTCCCTTAAATAAAATTACAATAGTGATTACTGGTCTAGTAACATAGTCAGTTGCTTAGGGACAATTTCACAACTCCTACCACCACTTTTCCACACTCGCTATATTTACTTTATTGCTTCTTTATCTAAACAACCCCTAGTTGAAGAAGTAGAGATGCGAAAATTTGGGCCTCATATTTCAGTGCAAAGTTTTTGTACGAGCCCCCCATATAATAGAAACATGGAAAATTATTGAAATATTCAATATTGATCAAACTACTATTATTTGCTTTACGGACAAAAGGAAGGTGAATTTTTTAAAGTATCCATGCCTCCACAGATGTTCTTATTCTTCTTCAGTTCCTGTCCGCATTCATCAATTTCGGTAGTAACAGTGACTTG
>NC_041391.1:111399498-111400005 GCF_002162155.2 Triticum dicoccoides | reverse complement strand
GTCTTCAAGTAGGCGGTGGCTTGATAAAATTTCTTCTACCTTTACTAAAGTTGGTGAATCTATTTCAGAACACAAGAAATTTCACTCTCAGCGATCCATCGCTGGTAACCACATGTCATATGTGGTAAGCTATCTAAAAAAACCCAACATATCAAAGCGATCCATCGCTGGTACAAATCAGTTATATGACATTCCGTTCATCATCAGCACAAGTTGTTCAACATTTCATCAAAAAAGAAAAAAAAACACAAGTCGTTCAAGTGTCAAAGTCTCTTTCCTGTGAAGCCGAAGCGTGGGCCCGGCCTGTCAGCCAAAAAAAATCCTACCGTTGAAACGATTACTCCGGCGTAAAGAGCGCGTAGAACAGAAACCGCTGAGGTATATCCACTAGATACGATTGATTTCTTGCTTCACAAAAAAAAGAAAGCAAAACCGAAATATCCCCCCGCCTCCACCACTGTTCGTCTTCCCCTCCCCTCCTCCTCCACCTTCCCCCGTCTCCACTCC
>NC_041391.1:111382979-111399441 GCF_002162155.2 Triticum dicoccoides | reverse complement strand
TTCGCCTCCCATTTCCTCGTCCCCGCTTCGGCGCAGTCTGTCCGTACGCGACATCGCCGGCGGCGGCGGGACGGAGGGGCGGGCGGCGGGACGGAGGCCGGTGCTGCTGGGCCTGGGCTGGCGTGGAGCGGAGGAGATCCACCCCCGACCTGGGATGATACCCTCGTTCGCTGGTGAGGAGCCCTAAGCTTTGGTTGCGCGGGATTGCTCCAAAGCAGTCTTCTTTTTTGGTTGCTTACCAGCGGGGGATCTTCCCGCCGCTGCGGATTCGAGCAATCGAATCTAAATCTTTGCTCTTGCTCTCCGTTCAGTTAAGCCGCCGGTTTCCCTTGCTGCGTAGTAACCGCACTGATCTAAAACCACCCGCAACGCCCATGTTTCCAGTTCGATTAGGTTCTTGCGCAAGATCCAATCAAGGCGCCGCCGCCGTTTATTTTGCAGCGAAAATCGGGGAAATCGACTGGATCCTAATTCAAGCTTCCGTACGGTTGAGGCGAAAGGTTCCAAATCTTGCTCGGCTTGGGAAAACCAGGGTCTCCTATCCCTTGTCGTCAATTGTTGCGACAGGAGAACAGCGACGAGCAGAATGTGGTTTGGATGGGGCGAACTTGTTTTTTGTTTTTGTTTGTTACTGTACTACGGTAGTACACTTACGCATGTGGATCTTTAAGGAGAGATAAGGTAGTCGTGAAACCAAACCAGGGAAGGTGCCAAAGTGTAGTAGTAGCACTTGTTCTTTAAAATGTTGAATCGTTGGTGTTTTCTGTTAGTGGATGATATAACTGCTCCTTAATGGCATGCCGAAGTTCTAGAAATGGTCTAAGTTTTGGAATGAGACCAACCAAGACTGATAATTTGACGGAATTCTTTTTTTTTCTTCAGTTCTAGCTTCTGTATAAGTGAATAGATGTTTAATCACCCGTAGCTTCAGTTCTAACTTAAGCTCTAAGTCAAGTTGGATTCAGCTGCTGCTGGTGGCAACCTACAAAGCATGGATACGGCAGAAACTGCCGAATTGCCGTCCTAGTACGGGGGAATACGGGGACATGCACGGATACGCCAGGATACACGTATCCTGCAGTATCTCATCTTTTCCGAATTAAAAAAAGGGGAAAGAAATCAGGATACGGCAGATACGGTGTGGACACGGTGGGGATTTGGGAGCCAGCCTCGCCGCCGCAGCCTAGGCTCAAGGTTGCTACTGCCGCTGTTTCCCCCAAGCCCAGCTCTACCCCCGACGAAGAACATCCATCCAGCAGAGAGGAAGATGGCAAGGCGTTCGACGACAAGAAGGACCAGGCGGGGAGAAGATAGGGATTGCAGCCAGCAGTGAGGAAGAAGATATAAACGGCGGCGCAGTCTTTTCTTCTGCTCTCTGCAGCTCTCAGGCGGCTGGAGGAAACGAGAAGAGAATGGCTAGAGGAGCTGACTAGTCTAGGGTTTCAGGAACTAGACCTTATATGGGATCTGAGTGGAGGGTTCATATGGACTATGGGCTTCCCCAAAGTCCTTTATCAATAGAAATGAGTCAACATATATCCAGTACAAAATCTCTGATCCAAATATTATCATTAAATCTTTATTACATGCTATTTTTTGTCTATATATTTATATACCCTGCCGTATCCCTGAATGGCTGTTTTTGAAAAATGTCGTATCCTGTGTCCCCGTATGCGTATCCCTGTCTTTCAGTCCCCGTGTCCGTGCTATTTTTAGGTGGCAACTATAAGGCCATGTTTGGATTACCGTTTTTTTTAAATGCACCTGCAAAAAAAGCACGCCTCCACTCACTGGTTTTGTTTCCAGCCATAAAACACTTGTGTCCGGTAAGATACGCTTGTAAATTTAATACCTCTGTAATAAATTACACCCATATCAAGGGTGCCCTAACTGGTTCTCACTTTATGTTAACTCGGAATGTGTGGGTGGGGCCACAAGTCTTTGTCTCTCACCTCTTGATTTTCTGCTTGAATTCTATGTGATGACCCATGCAGGTTTATATAGCCCTTCTAAACTGAGAAATTAATTCAGTATCAACCTATACCCGCGCTACAATTATTTTACACATGTTTAAATATATCAACTAATAAGCATGGAATTTAATAATGCAGCTGATCAGAAGGAAGGATGGAGTGGTGGGGGTGTTGATATTATCTAGTGCTTATCAATGTGAAAGAAGCTTTCACAATGGCTCCAGGAAGCAGCATTGTGAGTGTGACTGAAGTCCCTGAGTCAGATTGTGGCGACCGTGGGCTCTCCGAGGCACTCAGTAGTATTAGGCTTGATGGAGATTCTACAAGTAAGCCCTCCTGGGCTGCGTCACTTGTCAATGTTGGTTTGTCATCATTGACTGGCTTGAATGATTTGCTCGAGTGTCCAGTGTGTACAAACTCAATGCGGCCACCTATACTTCAGGTATGTGTACTGATGCGTGTCTTAAATCTTTGTAGTCCTGCAGCAGAGTGTAATCATTGATAATTTTGATATTAGTGCAAATGAGATTCTGTTATTTTTAATTTGACTTCGATTTTCTTACATGAAATTGACTTGGATATTGGGTTGGATTTGTGTAGAAAGTTGTCCCACGACTTTGGATAATTCACTGTAATTGCCTTTTGATGTAAGTGTAATTGTATTTTGTATAGATGTTGCATTTGTGACAACATACGACATGTGGGTAGTAGCGTGTCGTAAGCTATTCAAAGTTATTGTGTTCAAGGAAAAATTAAGTGCAAGGTGTTAGGTGGCCAACTTTGCCTCTGCCTAGCACCTAGCTTGCCTAAATTTTGCCTTTGCCTAGGGCATTCTGTACGGACATGACAGAATGGGCTTGCCTAAATTTTCCTTGATTGTGTTGGTAAAGTCTACTTATTCTTTTGCCGAATAAAGTACCCTTGATCGTTCTATTCTGATCTATATTTCATGTAGAATTGCCTACCATTTTAGCTTACAGAAATTCTTTAGGTGCTATGTTCGAGGTTCTACCTTCAAACTAATAACAAGTTTATATTTGGCCACACTAAATCAAATGTCTTCGGTTTTGTGTTCACCGTATTGCATGTTCTTACATTGCTGAATTGTTGATCTTCAAACTAACTTCAACATGCTGAAAGAAAATAACTCAACACTTGGGGGGAAGAATCCCAATACTCCCTCTGTTCCAAAATGTAGTGCTTCCTCTATTCCCGTGCTTCAACTTTGACCATAAATTTAACCAACAAGACCGACTGCGGCGGGAGCAAAAGTTATACCAGTGAATTCGTATTCAAAAGAAGTTTTCAATTATATAATTTTTTCTCCCACCGCAGTCGGTCTCATTGGTTAAATTTATGGTCAAAGTTGGACCTCGGGAAGCGCGGGCGCACTATATTTTGGAATGGAGGGAGTAGCATTTTTTTTAGGTCGATAAAACACCCTGAACACCGGCTTCACTGGCTACGGCAGTGCAATGGGCGACCTGACACGCACAGGGAACACACAGCGAGAGTAACATTTTTTTGGTGAGAACCAGGGTTCGAGCCCTGGATGGTAGCCCCCCTCCTAGAGGTCTTACTGTTGTGCTAGGTGCACACTCAACTTCCACATGTTGAAGATACAATAGGAATGCATGAGAACAGTTGCTTGGTTTGATCAGTATATTTGTGCCTTGGATGCATAGTTAGGTGCTCACGCTTCTGTCTTCCTTTGTCATTTGCATGGTCTCAACTCTCAACAAGCACACAAGATTTTGGGTGTGTTTGGTTTGAGCCCCAACTAGCCCCACCAAAAAATTGGTATGGCCAAAGTGTGGGCATGACCAAAATTTTGGTAGCTTGTTGATGTTTGGTTTGTGCCATTGCCACCGTCCAAAATTTTGGCAAAATAAACATCTTGTTTGGTTTGCTACCAACTGCGTCTTGTAACCACTGTAATCCTGCAAATATTTATGCACATACTTGGTAGGAAAATGCTAAGATGCAATCAACAAGAAATATAAATCATCGTTAAATAAAATCACAAAGGGAAAGGCGGAAGTTGCTACTGAAACTGGATTGCATTGCATCCTTGATCATGAGGAGGCCCACTAATAATTAATTAAGGGCCATAACAATCGGAACTAACATGCTGCATGCATCACAAGATAAGAAAAAGTCAAGGGACCCACAGAGAAAAAGATGGAAATTTACGACGCCAAAATGTTGGCGAACGTTTTGCTCGCCATCGTCTTGCCTGCGAGTTGGCGAGAATTACATGGGTGGGTGTGGGGCGTCTCAGGCGAGCCAAAATTTTGGCACCAGTCCAAACGACTACCAAAATTCATGGGCCAGCCAACTTTTTGGCATGGTAAGCATTGGCTGTGATCCAAACACACCCTTTCTACCGTTGCGCGAAAGCTGTTCTCAGTACCCTTGCATGTATCATGATTGTTCATTTCTGCAACTTTGCTATTGGTTCCACCCTTATTTTGTTACATTATTCAAAATAATATCAAGCTAATTGGATGAGAACTATGGTAGTTAGTAGAACAAGTTTTGTCCATTATGATTTTATGATAATCTATTGACGATTCATATTCTTCCTGCAGTGCCCAAATGGCCACACAATTTGCTCCAGCTGTAAGCATAGGGTAGACAACCATTGCCCCACTTGCCGCCAGGAGCTGGGAAATATCAGATGCTTGGCTCTCGAGAAGGTGGCCGAATCGATTCAGCTTCCATGCAAATACCAAAGCCTGGGCTGCACCGAGATCCATCCTTACCAGAACAAACTTAAGCATGAGGAGCTCTGCAGGTTCAGGCCATACAGCTGTCCATACGCAGGTTCAGAGTGCCTGATTGCAGGTGACGTTCCGATGCTCGTGTCTCATCTCATCAACGACCACAAGGTGGACTTGCACGAAGGCTGCACCTTCAACCACCGCTACGTGAAGTCCAACCCTTACGAAGTGGAAAACGCGACATGGATGCTCACTGTAAGTAATGATACATCTATGCATGTTAAACAAAATACAGAGATACATATGGTATCTGGCTGTGCCTGTCTCTTGGCGTTCAGAATGTGACTATAGCCCTGTCATCTTTGTAGCCTTCCGATCGATCTTTGGCTGTGTTCAGTCTACTGTAGTGACACGCTCTCTGCCATTTTGCAGGTGTTCAAGTGTTTTGGTCAGCACTTCTGCCTGCACTTCGAGGCGTTCCTGCTGGGTATGTCCCCAGTGTACATGGCGTTCCTGCGGTTCATGGGGGAGGAGAGCGAGGCTCGGGGCTTCTGCTACAGCCTGGAGGTGGGTGGGAACGGGCGGAAGCTGACGTGGCAGGGCACGCCGCGGAGCATCCGGGACGGGCACAAGAAGGTGCGGGACAGCTTTGACGGGCTCATCATCCACCGCAACATGGCCCTCTTCTTCTCCAGCGGCACCCGGCAGGAGCTCAAGCTGCGCGTGACCGGCCGCATCTGGAAGGAGCAGTGACCGACGACGACGAGCCATGGCTCCTGCTGGGGGCACGCGGCCTGCCTGTCCTCCGGAGCGCGCCGCTGCAGCAAAGAGTATTAGATCGGCAATCGCGGCTCCAGCCTGTCTGTCTGTGCGCATGCTTCTTTGGACTTTTGTTCTCTCCGTGATTCCATTGTTTTGTTGCCGTGCTGGGAGACTGTCTGCTACTTTTGCTGCTACTTGGTGTACAAATGCTTGGTGGAAGGGAAATTTCTTGCAAGAACGTACGACGTATGTTGTGAAATTTCTTGCAATTTGTCATACAAATCCAGTGCATCTTAGCCTGGCATGCTGTTCCTGGTAGGCGTGGCCCTGGTTCCCCTAAAAAAGGAGGGTGACTGTACCCATTTCGGTTGGAGGCGATGCTCCTATAGATAGCGAGGTGTCGATTGTGACTTTGTTAATCTTAAGACCTGATCCGCCGGCCCATCCATCCTTTTGAATGTGCTGGTGTGCATGAGTCTACTGATCTATTCATAGGGGTGAGTGCGTGTGTACTGTGCTTCGAGTAGAGGATATAGATCCACAATGCCATATGGGAGGCACTTTCGACTTTTATCTGGAGGCTATGGCATGCAGGTGATGCCGCTATGGAGGTCTCTGTCGTCTCAAGTGGTTCGTCCCCGACGACGGTCGGCGAGATTGAATCTGGGTGGAAGCTGTTTCGGACCCCGATCGTGTCTCCATCTCTCAGAATCGAGGTGGAAGCCATTTGGCTTCTTCTGTGTTGAAAAGAGAAACTATGGGCAGAACAATGTGGTAAGGGAAACCAACGAACACGAGCGAAGAAATGGATATTGCCACTGGACCCTGCCAGTTTGAGGGAATCACTGACCAAAACCAGGGAATAAGAAGTCCTCCGAAGCAGAGCATTCATCAACCGACGCTTTGGCCGAGTGGTTAAGGCGTGTGCCTGCTAAGTACATGGGCTCTGCCCGCGAGAGTTCGGATCTCTCAGGCGTCGTATCCTTTTTTGTTGTTGTTCACATTCTTTTTTCTTCTCTTTATCTTCTCCCCCTCACTGATGGCATAACTTCAGGCTCGTGGTTAATAACTCAATCAACCTTTTTTCCATTTCTAATTTTTTTTCACATTTTTGCTCTCTCCTACAATAATGTTTCAGGCTCCTGGTAAATGCAATAATATCAAGTTTGTTTTTTTATGCCGATACTTGTTTTCCCATATATTCCCTCCGTTCCTAAATGTAAGACTTCTTAGAGATTTCAATATAGAGTACATACGGATTATATAAACATATTCTATAGCATACAATCATTCATTTTGCTCCGTATGGATTCCATATTCAAATCTCTACGAAGACTTATACTCCCTCCGTCCAAAAATACTTGGCATCAAAATGGACAAAAAGGGATGTATCTAGAACTAAAATACATCTAGATACATCCCCTTTTATTCATTTTGATTTGATGACAAGTATTTCCGGACGGAGGGAGTATTTAGGAACGGGGGAAGTAGTACGATCAAGCTTACAAATGCAATCACTGAAGCTGCGAGCTGCAGACAAAGCATTCAGCACACTATAACCAAACCGTTTCCTCTTCCTTTCATCAGTATGCAATCGAGCAAAGCAATCGTGTGCCCCAAGCGGCCCCCTCTCAGGTATACACAAATAGTACAAGATACAACAATCCCATGCCAGGTGCTGTTTATCCTTCACCCATCTGTTGTACACTGCATAAGTTTCTCCCAGACGAGCCCCATATGGGCGGCCGCCACACACAGGTAGAACAGGCGCACCATGGGGGCATGCTCTTGTGAGATGAACATATCTGACGGTTGGATGGATGGATGGCCATTGCGTCAGGCTAGGATCATCGGGCAGTCGAGGCAAGGTCACTGCGCAAACAGAACATCAGTTTCAGACTTGACCCAACAGTAACAGTTTAGGCATGTTGTTACTGTTATATATGAAGGTAGGGATTAAAACGAGTCAAGGCGGGCTCGGAATCGTGCAGGACCTTATCTCTGTCTGTGAAGCTAGATAGAAGGTCCAGCAATTGAAGTAGCACGGCCTGTCTCCTGCAGCTGCTTCAGGGTGGACGCGAGCCAGTCGAGCCCGTCGTAGAGGCCCTCGCCGCGCAGCGCGCACGTCCCCTGTATGTGCCATATCCTGTTCTTGAGATCATGCAGACCCAGCCCTTCAATGACCTCCTCTGGGCTCATTGAACCTTTCTGTATGAATTGTGAACAAGGGAAACATAGTCAGTCCAGGCGATCTCTAACCCAAATTTGTGTGCCGAAAGTAAGCATCCACACTTGTTCACTAATAAGTACAAGATGAAAGGTTGTATTTTATTCTGTAGGCAATCGGCATTAAATTTGGTACCAAACAAGACATGCCGGTAGGAAAAGAAATTGTTTGCTAGTATACAACGTACTTCCTGTCGGAAGGCAATCTCAGAAGAAAAGACATGTATGGCAACCCATTCAAATGAGGTCATGAACAGCTAGGCGATTATGCAGGAGCAGTCGATTTAACTTACCAAGTCCTGTTTGTTTGCTAATACCAAGATTATGCTGTTTGCCATCAAAGGGTCCTTGATAATGCTCTGAAAGTGGCCAAGGATTAGAAGTTAGCAGGATCTCACACTCTCAACCAATGAACCAACATAATTTAAGGCACCCAGAAGTCCTATAGTGACAGAGATAGTATAAAATATGTGACCTGGAATTCTTGTCTGGCATCTTCGATCCTTTCTCTGTCCAAAGAATCAACAACATAGATCTACACCAAATCAAAAGCAGAAACACCTCAATAACCTTGGTAGTAAAACATACGCATCTGATCCAAGGAAAAGTTCATGGAACTCCTGATTGAATCAGCTAAACAGCTATCATTCACAAGAAGACTAAATGCTCTCCGTGTATGTTCTGCACATCAATCTACTCATTTCACCCGCCACAGCTAATAAACAAGGAAAGCAACCAACAGCATGCAGATTTTTGAAGAGATGCCACAACTTTTAAAAAAGAATCTGTACTTATAATAACCATATTTGGAACAACATGTGAAAGACAACTAAAGCTAGGATTGAAAAAATACATAGGTACTAAAGTAGGGCTAAAATGGCAAGATGACATGCTATATTTTAATAAGTCTCTAATTATTACCAGTGCATCAGAATTGCTGAGATACATCCTCCATAATTGTCTGAGCTTTTCTTGTCCACCAACATCCCACACGGTAAATGCCACATTCTTGTACTGAACTTTCTCGACGTTAAAACCTGGAGAGGAGAAATGGTATACCAGAGATAGACATAAGACCAATGAATGGAAGAAATGAGGGCAGCACCGAGGTCTAAAATGTCAAGATGGTTTAGTTCGTTGTCACAATCTAAGGTGATAAGCTCCCAATTTTTTTACTGCTTCCTAAAATTCGATCAAGTTAAGTTGTTCCAAGTAACATAATCTGGAAGAAGAAAATGCTAGCCACACGTATAACTAGGAAAAAAACATCCCACACCGATTTATTTTCCTTGTATAAAGTAAAATGAAAGAACTGCATCTTGATGCCATAGCACAATAAAGTAGTACAACACTGAAGACTGGACAAGTGGGCACATAAAAACAGACATTAAAGTATGCTATATCAGTCTCCTACCTACTGTAGGCACAGTTTGAAGAACCTCCCCCAGGTGCAGCCTATACAAGATTGTTGTTTTGCCAGCTGAATCCAAACCAAGCATCACAACCTTCAAAAGTTTATTCACCATTAGCAGAGAAAAAAAGAGACAGTAACAGAAGAATGCACTTGGTTGATTTAGGGTGAACAGATGGACGATGATACTCAGAGAAAGATTTGGTGAAATGCTTCACAGCTTGGTTTAATTGGAAGAATGCAAAGCAATGTAGACCGCTAGCTAAGTAGTTCACCAATATCCTGATCCTTCCTTTGCAGAATAAACTGGATTGAGAGTCAGTACGCCCCTCCTAACCACTGCAACTGCACACTGCTAGAGTGCCATCCCAATTCCCAAACCATTTCGGGACAGATTGCTCACTTGGCAGCACTCGATTAACCGGACCTGCGCCGCCGCCGCATTCGAGAATCCCAACCTCGGCCAAGAAAACCCTAAAATTTAGAATCTCAGGCCGCACCAGTACATGCACCACACTCCAGGTCCAGGGGACAAAACCAAGAACTCGGATCGACGGGTTTCACGGCCCTCGCCATGGACCGTCACAAAAGCCAGCGCACAGGCCCAGATTGGCGCACTGACTGGAACGCCTGTCGGGATTTGGCCGCGGCTCAAGCGCGTGGCTGATTCGATTAAGGAAGGAACATCGGGAAGTTAATTGATTGATTCCAAGAACTGCGCCGCATCGAGAAAGCTCCAAGAAGCCACGAGATCGAGCGCCCCGGGCGGCCCCGGAGCGCCGAAGATGGAGAAAGGGGAAGATGGGGAGGGAGGGAGGGAGGGAGGGAGGGAGGGGGGATCGTGGTTAGGTTGTTTACCCTCATCTCCTTGGTGGAGAAGGAGTCGAAGAGCCTGCGCAGCGCCTGCCCCATCTTCTTGCTTCCTGGTTCTTCCTGGTTCTCTCTCTCTCTCTCTCTCTCTCTCTCTCTCTCTGCAGTGGGTGGAATGGATTCTTGGACAGCTGTTGCTCCCGCGGGGGTCCAGTTCAGAGGCCGGGTTGGTATGGGAGCTTCGCGAGGAGGAGGAAGAGGAAGAAAGTAGGCGCACACAACAAAGATTAGGAACATTCAAGCCCCGACTCCTTCACGGCGAGGTTAACTCGACCGTGATGCCACCTCCAAGGCTCCAATCTTGGTATGTGCACAAGAGCATTTAGATCACTACGCTCTTATATTTCTTTATTTATTAGTAAGAGAGTACTAATTAATAATTCTTTTAAAAAGATTAGTAATTAATCTTCCTTCGCAAGAAGGCCAAATCATATATTAAAGTTGTCCAAATGACACCTCATGGGCAATATTCGATGCCGCCTCTGGATCTTCGAAGCAGCCTCCGAGCGAATCAGGGAAATGGTGTTGATGCGGCGGCCGGAAACTCATCGCCGAAACCAGAAGATTCATGTGGAATTGGACAGGGGATCATATTGTTGTCACGGAGAAGAAGGCGGCGAAAAAGGGTGGACAACCATTCCAGATACAACCAGATAGAACCAAGGGCGGCTTACCTTGCTAACTTCCTGATAAAGATGAAGTTGGTCATGCTTCGCCCAACAGAGAAGAAGCCAGTAGACCAAACACGAGTTGTCGGCGTCCACATCGTCGAAGACCACCTTCACGAAACAAAGACAAAAGCAGGACCCTAGATCTGGCCCAGATCAAAGCTTCACACGCCCTTCTTCAACGTCAATTAGCACCGTCGGAACAAGGACGCGACGTAGGGGCCTTATTCTGGGCCATTGATAACGCCATCTTCTCGTTACCTCCAGTCAGGCGGCCCTAGCCAAAGCTAGGGCGATCCAAACAACACGCCCAAACTCAAATCGGGTTTTGCCCCATCTCGCTGACGTCGAAAGGCAAACATGGCGAGAGAAACCGATGGTGGCACGTATAAAAGAAACCCTAGAACTCTTTCCTCTTTTGTGAGGGTGGACTGAGAGAAAAGGCTTCAGACATGGTTCATTTAGTAATTAATCTGATTGTGATAACATCATCAGGCATCAGTCTGTGCTATTACACGAAGGCCCGTCGGAGTGCATCTATCCCAAAGGCACACTGGGCGAGGAGAATCGGCGGCGAAACATACGAAAGAAACCCTAGATGCCTTTCCTCTTTGCGAGGCGTGGAATGAGAAAATAGGCTTTGGACATGGTTCACTTAGCAACTAATCTGACTGTCATAACATCATCAAGCATCAGCTGATGCTATTACATGGAGGCTTGTTGGAGTGCATCTATCCTGATATTTTTCGTGTAACAGATGTCATAAATTTTATTTACATTTCACTGGTGTCGGTGTGTGTTGAGAGAGCAATATGTTTATTGCATGCACTTCACGAGAAGGAAACCTTAATCGAGGCACCACCCCACCTTGCTCCTAATCCCTTCTCCTAAGGATAGGGCAAGGGATCCCTTCCTACTTACATGATTAGCTATATGGTAGTAGCTTAATAAATTTCTCGTGTAGTCTTCGTGTAAATCCCCTCTTTGGGCATGTTTGTGTTATGGCATTCCCTTTCTTTTTTCCTATGGCCTCATCCCTGTCATGGTAACGGGTGTCGGTTGTGGAAAGACGTTGTGGCATTCAATGCAAGGTATGCGAAGGTAGGGTGTAGTAGTGGGGAAGATGGAGTATCGAGGGATGCCTTGGTCAATGTCCCACAAAGAAGAAGACCCATTGGGTCACTTCTACAAAAAGTAGTGGCACGAAGGTGTTGCTCCCCCTTAAGAGTTGAAGGTTGGCGATGAATGATGCGGGCATGCCATGTAGGTGACTAGATATTCACGATTGGAGGTGGATTTGAGGACAATCACAGTGAACACGAAGAACACAAGGGAACAAAAACAAGAGGAAATCACTCATGGCAAGATTCACACCAAGATATTCCTCAATCACCGGTCAAATCACGGGACACCCATAGATCCACAAGAAACAAGGGAAAGGAAAATAACTAGGTAGTTCATCCAAATCTTCAGGAGAGATGGGTCTCGAGTGATAAGTAAATATTCCCCAATCCTAATGATATGGAGGTCTTGAGACCCAATGGATTCTTCTCACGAAAGAGGTCTTAAAATCCACAAGGATTCTTCTTCCTAAAGAGGTCTTGATCTCCAAGGGAGAGGGTGGATTGAGAAAATCTCTTTTTCATGAGAAGATCAAAGAATATACTCCCTCTAGTCCCTATTAATTGCAAGCACATACTAAAGTTGCGACAATTAATATGGATTGGAGAGAGTATTAAGCTTGTCCAAACAACATGTTGTGAGCCAAACTTGAAGCCACCTTTGGGTTAGATCACAAGAATCGCTACGCTAGCCCAAATTAATTTTTGGGACTTATATTTTCATGCTCCTGGTTGCTTGGTTCTGCTCAATTTTGTCCCACCAATTTAACATCCCTCACTTTTTCCCACCACGACTCAACCCACACTCAAAAATTCACAAAACGGGGCCTTGTCATCGGGTCAAGGCAGTTCAACATTACCTAGCTCAGTGACTGACTAATGGGACACACCATGCCATCTGGCACTATCTTAGGTGGCCCCGGGGCCCATCTGACAATGGTTGGTTAATTGGCAAAAAATGGTTGGCATATAATGTCGCATGAGGGAGTGAAACTCGAGCTCCATCGTTGAATATGCATTAGATGAGCCATTTGAGCTAGTGTGCGCATGTGTGTCGAGAGGAAGAGCTGTGGCGGCAGGAGATAGATTTGGCGGCAAGGTGCGGTGGCAATGGGGCACTGACGCGTGGCTCTGCTCTCTGGTTGGTAGTCGTACGAGCGGTGGTAGAGCGGAGAGAGTAGAAACTTTTGCAAAATACTTTCTGGCTCACATAAACATTATGAAACCAGATCATGTAGCAGAACCGAAGGACCACATTAGTAGATGTGCTCTATTTAAAGGCTACCCTTTTTTAACCAAAGTATGACAAATAATATTGACTTTTGCAAGTTGCACAGATACTAGATGATACGTCTCCAACGTATTTATAATTTTTCATTGTTCCATGCTATTATAGTATCAATCTTGGATGTTTATATGCAATTGTAAGCAATTATATATCATTTTTGGTACTAACCTATTAACTTAGTGCACAGACCCGGTTGCTATTTTTTGCCTGTTTTTGGTTTTCCAGAATATCAGTACCAAACATAGTCCAATTGCCACGAAACTTTTTGGAGATTTTTTTCTGGACAAAGAGACCTTGGAAGCTTCGGGAAGAGACCAGAAGATGAAGGAGGTGCCCACGGGGCACCAGGGCGCACCCAGGGGTGGGCGCGCCCTGGTGACTTGTGGGGCCCATGTTCACCCTTTTGACCTAATTCCGCCTCTATAAATTCTCTAAAATCGGGAAACCAATAGAGAGCCACCAGAAGCCTTTTTTCCATCGCCGCAAGTTCCTATTCTCGAGAGATCCCATCTGGGGCCTTTTCTGGCACTCTACCGCAGGGGGAATCGACCAGGGAGGGGCTCTACATCAACCTTGCTGCCTCCGATGATGTGTGAGTAGTTTACCACAGACCTATTGGTCCATAGCTAGTAGCTAGATGGTTTCTTCTTTCTCTTTGATCTTCAATACAATGTTCTCCTCGATGTTCTTGGAGATCTATTCGATGTAATCACTTTTTGTGATGTGTTTGTTGGGATCCGATGAATTGTGAGTTTTTGATCATATTATCTATGAATATTATTTGAGTCTTCTCTGAACTTTTTTATGCATGATTATTATATATTTGCATTTCTCTCCGATCTATTGATTTGGTTTGGCCAACTAGATTGATTTTTCTTGCAATGGGAGAGATGCTTTGTGATGGGTTCAATCTTGAGGTGCTCAATCCTAGTGACAGAAAGAGACATTACACATATTGTATCGTTGCCATTAAGGATAAAAATATGGGATTTACTCATATTAATTGAGTTTACTTTGTCTACATCATGTGATCTTGCTTAAGGCGTTACTCCGTCCTTTATGAACTTAATGTTGGGGAACGTAGCATGCAATTTCAAAAAAAAAATCCTACGCTCACGCAAGATCTATCTAGGAGACGCATAGCAAGGAGGGGGAGAGTGTGTGTCTACGTACCCTCGTAGACCGTAAGCGGAAGCGTTTCACAATGCAGTTGATGTAGTCGTACTTTCTTTGTGATCCACCGATCGAGTACCGAACATACGCCACCTCCGAGTTTTGCACACGTTCAGCTCGGTGACGTCCCTCGCCTTCTTGATCTAGCAAGGTGTCGAGGTTGTAGATGAGTTCCGTCAGCACGACGGCGTGGTGATGGTGATGATGAAGTGATCCGCGTAGGGCTTCGCCTAAGCACCACAAGAATATGACCGGGGTTGAAACTGTGGAGGGGGGGCGCCGCACACGGCTAACAATTGATGTTGTGTGTTCTAGGCGCCTCCCTCCCCACATATATATAGGTCGGTGGGGAGGAGAGGCAGCCAAGGGGCGCCCCAAGTAGGCCGAATCCTACTTGGGGTCTTCCCCAATTCGGCCTTCCCCCCTTCCATAAATGTCGAAGAAGAAAAGGGAAGGGCAAAGAGAGAAGGAAGGGGGGCGGACCCCCTCTTTTCCTTCTCCCACTCGGCCTCCTTCCATAGGGGGGGGGGGCGCCACCCCTTGTGGGCTGGTGTGCTCCCCTCTCATGGCCCATATCTTCCCTCTGGGGGTTCCGTGATATCAATATTTACCTCTCGACCATTTCGATACTCCTCGTCATGTCCGTGATATCATCCGGGACCCCGAACAACATTCGGTCACCAAATCACATAACTCATATAATACAATATCGTCATCGAACGTTAAGCGTGCGGACCCTGCGAGTTCGAGAACTATGTAGACATGATCGGGACACCTCTCTGGTCAATAACCAATAGCGGAACCTGGATGCTCATATTGGTTCCCACATATTCTATGACGATCATTATCGGTCGAACCGTTATCACAACATATATTACCTATGTGTTGCATCGGTATGTTACTTGCCCGAGATTCGATCGTCGATATCTTCATACCTAGTTTAATCTCATTACCGGCAAGTCTCTTTGCCCGTTCCGTAGTACATCATCCTGCAACTAACTCCTTAGTCACTTTTCTTGCAAGGCTTCTTATGATGTGTATTACCGAGAGGGCCCAGAGATACCTCTCCGATTCTTAGAGTGACAAATCCTAATCTCAATCTATGCCCACCCAATAACACCTTCGGAGATACCTGTAGAGCATCTTTATAATCACCCAGTTACGTTGTGACATTTGATAGCACACAAGGCATTCCTCCGGTATCCGGGAGCGTTGCATAATCTCATAGTCGAAGGAATATGTATTTGACATGAAGAAAGCAATAGCAATAAAACTGAACGATCATAATGTTAAGCTAACGAATGGGTCTTGTCCATCACATCATTCTTATAATGATGTGATCCCATTTATCAAATGACAACACATGTCTATGGTTAGGAAACTTAACCATCTTTGATCAGCGAGCTAGTCTAGTAGAGGCTTACTAGGGACACAATATTTTGTCTGTCTATCCACACATGTATCAATTTTCCGGTTAATACAATTCTAGCATGAATAATAAATATTTATCATAAAATAAGGAAATATAAAATAACAAATTTATTATTGCCTCTAGTGCATATGTCCTTCACTTAATAGTCTAGATGCACATTGGATAATGGTTGATGTGTAGAGTAATAGTAGTAGATGCAGGCAGGAGTCGGTCTACTTGTCTCGGATGTGATGCCTATATACATGATCATTGCCTTAGATATCGTCATGATTATTTGCTTTTCTATCAATTGTCCAACAGTAATTTTCTTACCCACCGTATGCTATCTTGAAGAGAGAAGCCTCTAGTGAAAACTATGACCCCCGGGTCTATCTAAATCATATATTAGAATCCAAAAATATATTGCTGCACTTTTATTTATGTTATTTTATTTTGTGTTTTATGTATCCATCTATCACTAAGAGATTTGATCCTTGAAATTAACCACCAAGGGATTGACAACCCCTTGTTTGCGTTGGGTGCAAGTATTTGTTATTTTGTGTGTAGGTGTTGCTAAGGAGTTGTTGTGTGGTTATCCTACTGGATTGATAACATTGGTTTCCAATCAAGGGAAATACTTATCTCTACTGTACTGCATCCACTACTGAAAACAGAGAATTTGCCATCAGTCAGCCCTTTACCGTCTGCTAGCGAACGACAAAGAAGGCCTTTGTCGTCTGCTTATAAAAAACGGACGGCAAAGAACTTGCTGACAACAAAGATCCTATTTGCCATCAGCCAGTTCTTTGCCGTCTTCTGACAGACGGTAAAGAGGT
>NC_041391.1:111362520-111382015 GCF_002162155.2 Triticum dicoccoides | reverse complement strand
GGAGGAGGAGGAAGAAGAAGAAGAAGAAGAAGAAGAAGAAGAAGAAGAAGAAGAAGAAGAAGAAGAAGAAGAAGAAGAAGAAGAAGAAGAAGAAGAAGAAAAGAAGAGGAGGAGGAAGAAGAAGAAGAAGAAGAAGAAGAAGAAGAAGAAGAAGAAGAAGAGGTTAGGGGTGCATTGGCGCCGACGGAACCGAGTCGAGGTTAGTGGTGCGTCGGCGCTGACAAAACCTGGTCAAGGATCAAGGTTAGGGATCGATGGTCAAGGATCTTCTGATCCGAGTGCCGACATACTGGCGTCGTAGCTTAAGATGAGGATGTCCCCGAGCTGAAGGTCATGAGCATGGGTGAACTGCTTCCATCCGTGCATGAATAATGGATGGAAGAAGTTCGCCCGCGCTGATGACCTTTAGCTCGAGCATGTCTGCATCATAAGATACGAGAACAACTACACCATGCATGCTCACAGTAAAGATGTTCGACAGGACAACCGAGGGGTCGAGGGTCGAGGGTCGAGGATTGCCGACGGGTCAGGGGTCGAGGGTCGCCAAGGGGTCGAGGGTCGCCAAGGGGTCGAGGGTCGAGGATTGCCGAGGGGTCGAGGGTCGCCGACGGGTCAGGCGTAGAGGGGTCGAGGGTCACCGAGGGGTCAGGGGTCGACTGGTCGAGGGGTCGAGGGTTGCCGAGGGGTCGAGGGGTCGATGATCGCCGATGATTAAAAGCCAAGTGTTGAAACTTGAAAAACCCAAACTAACTCATGACAAAAAATCAAAGCGTAGAAAGAGAAACCAAAGATGAAACAATACGTAGTGAGAGGTTGTGCAACTAGGATGATATTCTGTAACAACTTTTTTAACAAATTTGAGAGGATGATGGTGAATAACTCGAAAGCCATTGGTGTCTTTCGACTTCTTCGCCATCATAATCTCCAATTCATAGAAAAAGCTGGTACAGAAACATCGTCCTAGTTGCATAACCTCTCACTATGTACTATCTCGTCTTTCATTTCTCTTTATATGCCCTGATTTTTTTTCAGTTTGCTTGTTTGAAGTTTCAAAACTTGGCTTTTAATCCTCATCGCCGAGGGGTCGAGGGTCGCCGAGGGGTCGAGGGGCAAGGGGTCGAGGGGTGAGGGGTCGATGGTCGAGGATCTTTTGTCAGGAGTCAGTTTGGCTGTTTGAAGTTTCAAAATTGAAAAACTAGATTAACTGATGAATATACATGTTGATGAACCTATCTTTACCTATTATCTGATGAGTTAATATACATTTTATTGTTCATTTCAATATTCAATTTTTTTTATGTTGTACTAATTCCGTTACTCTTCTGTCATGACATGTGTTGGAAGATGGTGGGCGCTGGTCCTCAGCGTGGTGGGAGTGGTACTTCCATTCCACACTACCTCTCTGGAGAGCGTTGTACGAGGGTATGGCTTCACCGGTGGGCTCTTCTTCGTCGGCGTCATTGCCCACCGAGAGAGGAGGTTGGGGAGGGAGGAAGAGAGGAGGTCGGGACGGACGTGGCCGCGGGAGAGGTAGGCAGGCTCCTACGCCTTCCCCGCTGCCACCCTCAGCTGAGTCACCCGAGCACACGACTGCTAGGGGGCACGTCTGAGGAGGAGGCTACACGGACTCCAGTTCACGAGCCTTAGGTCGACGGGCCTTCAGCCCACGAGACTTCAGGCCAGGACACTTGGGCCCATGTGACTCCGTCCCAGGCTACATCCCAGGAGACGTCCGGATGGGGTACCTGGCAGGATCCGCCTGAGCGGTCAAGTGGCCATGCTGATGGTGGCGGGCATCAAATTTCTGATAGCAGCGAGGATGAGGTGGTTGAGGGGGGCACCGTCTACCAGCATGGTAGTACACAACTCCCGTCTGTGTCGGCGACCCGCGAGCAGATGTGGTTGATTTGGCCTAATAGGACGAGGTAAGTGCATTTACTCTTTTTGTACCTTTTGCCATCATGTTTACTCAAATACCTAATGAGTTGGCCCTATCATACAGCAGGGGTTGGGACCACCCTCAGGATGTCCGCAGGCCCAACCAAGTCCTTGGTGTGATTTGCTGGCAAAACTTCCCGGGGTGGGTCACATTGCCCGGTGAGGGTCAGCTTCCAGAGCTAGGATTGACCTGGGAGCACTACTTGGCTGCCCCGGCCCCGCTGGAGGAGATGATCGACTGTGTCTTGTGCCACACGAGGGCCGACATGGTGATCAGAACGTTTTGGGTAATTTCTCCTTTACAGAATTAAAAATCTTTGAATAAGCTTAGTTATTGTACTAATCAATTTTGTCTCATTTGATTGTAGACCTTCTTCAGGTGTGAGGAGGGATACGAGGAGGCCTGTGCATGGGTTATCGATGCCAAGTGTAGGCGCCTACTACAAAACTTACGACACGAGGCTCGGGTGTAGGCTGTTCGAGACTACTTCGCCTCGCGTGGTGTTCGGAAGCCAAGAAGAAGTGTCGTAGAAAGTTTCTGAAGAAGGAGGAGTACATGATGGTAATTTCCTATATTCTTAAGGCCTTGTTTCTTAGTTTCGTTGATTTGATTCATAGGCGTAGCGCTCAAGTTTCTCTTTACTAACTTAGGTGCCCCCGAGATGGTGTGCGGATAAGATGGATTGTTGGGAGGCATTGATGGAGGAGTGGTGCTCATACGCATGGCGGGCCGTCCACAAAGGCGCCGAGGACAAGCGTGCCCAAATGAGAGGTGTGCCACATCATCAAGGGAACGCCAATTTATATCAATATGGGTGGAACTGGGTATGTGGTTTGTTTCATGATTCATGCAATTCATTCTGTCATGCTAGCTTGAGCCCTTTAATTACTAATACTATGTTCCTCTCTTTTAGGCGGGGTACAATATGGAACCAGTTCCAGAGGTGTTCGAACTCTATGCCATGGCCCATACTGCCTAGTTCAAGAAGGCCAAGGCATTCTCTACATCTGACCTCGATCATCCAGAGAACTTCACCAACATCTCCTCCCACAACAAGCTCGTGAAGTACAGATGTTGGGGAACGTAGCATGCAATTTCAGAAAAAATTCCTACAATCACGCAAGATCTATCTAGGAGATGCATAGCAACAAGAGGGGAAGAGTGTGTCCATGTGTTGGCGAACGTAGTAATTTCAAAAAATTTCCTACACACACGCAAGATCATGGTGATGGCATAGCAACGAGAGGGGAGAGTGTTGTTCACGTACCCTCGTAGACCGTAAGCGGAAGCGTTAGCACAACGCGGTTGATGTAGTCGTACATCTTCACGATCCGACCGATCCAAGCACCGAACGTACGGCACCTCCGAGTTCAGCACACGTTCAGCTCGATGACGATCCCCGGGCTCTGATCCAGCAAAGCTTCGGGGATGAGTTCCATCAGCACGGCGGCATGGTGACGATGATGATGTTCTACCGGCGCAGGGCTTCGCCTAAACTCCGCGACGATATGACCGAGGTGGAATATGGTGGAGGGGGGCACCGCACACGGCTAAGGAACGATCCATAGATCAACTTGTGTGTCTATGGGGTGCCCTCCTGCCCCCGTATATAAAGGAGCAAGGGGGAGGCCGGATGGCCCTTGGGGCGCGCCAAGGAGGGGGGAGTCCTCCTCCTAGTGGGAGTAGGACTCCCCTTTTCCTAGTCCAACTAGGAAGGAGGAAGGGCGAAGGAAAGAGAGGGAGAGGGAGAGGGAAAGAGGGGCCGCGCCCCCCTCCCCTAGTCCAATTCGGACTCCCCATGGGAGGGGGCGCGCCACCTCCTGGGCTGCTGCCCTCTCTCTCCCCTCAGGCCCACTAAGGCCAATACTTCCCCGGGGGGTTCCGGTAACCCCTTCGGCACTCCGGTTTTCTCCGAAATCACCCGGAACACTTCCGATGTCCGAATATAGTCGTCCAATATATCAATCTTTATGTCTCGACCATTTCGAGACTCCTTGTCATTTCCATGATCACATCCGGGACTCCGAACAAACTTCGGTACATCAAAACTTATAAACTCATAATAAAACTGTCATCGTAACGTTAAGCGTGCGGACCCTACGGGTTCGAGAACTATGTAGACATGACCTAGAACTATTCTCGGTCAATAAACAATAGCGGAACATGGATGCCCATATTGGTTCCTACATATTCTACGATGATATTTATCGGTCAAACCGCATAACAACATACGTTGTTCCCTTTGTCATCGGTATGTTACTTGCCCGAGATTCGATCGTCGGTATCCAATACCTAGTTCAATCTCGTTACCGGCAAGTCTCTTTACTCGTTATGTGATGCATCATCCTATAACCAACTCATTGGTCACATTGCTTGCAAGGCTTATAGTGATGTGCATTACCGAGAGGGCCCAGAGATACCTCTCCGACAATCGGAGTGACAAAACCTAATCTCGAAATATGCCAACTCAACATGTACCTTCGGAGACACCTGTAGTACTCCCTTATAATCACCCAGTTACGTTGTGACGTTTGGTAGTACCCAAAGTGTTCCTCCGGTAAACGGGAGTTGCATAAATCTCATAGTTACAGGAACATGTATAAGTCATGAAGAAAGCAAGAGCAGTATACTAAACGATCAAGTGCTAGGCTAACGGAATGAGTCATGTCAATCACATCATTCTCCTAATGATGTGATCCCATTAATCAAATGACAACACATGTCTATGGTTAGGAAACATAACCATCTTTGATTAATGAGCTAGTCAAGTAGAGGCATACTAGTGATGTTATGTTTGTCTATGTATTCACACATGTATCAAGTTTCCGGTTAATACAATTCTAGCATGAATAATAAACATTTATCATGATATGAGGAAATAAATAATAACTTTATTATTGCCTCTAGGGCATATTTCCTTCAGTTTCCCACTTGCACTAGAGTCAATAATCTAGATTACATAGTAATGATTTTAACACCCATGGAGTCTTGGTGTTAATCATGTTTTGCTCGTGAGAGAGGCTTAGTCAATGGGTCTGCAACATTCAGATCCATATGTATCTTGCAAATCTCTATGTCTCCCACTTGGACTTGGTCCCGAATGGAATTGAAGCGTCTCTTGATGTGCTTGGTCCTCTTGTGAAATCTGGATTCCTTTGCCAAGGCAATTGCACCAGTATTGTCACAGAAGATCTTCATTGGTCCCGATGCACTATGTATGACATCTAGATCGGAAATGAACTCCTTCATCCAGACTCCTTCATTTGCTGCTTCAGAAGCAGCTATGTACTCCGCTTCACATGTAGATCCCGCCACGACGCTTTGTTTAGAACTGCACCAACTTACAGCTCCACCGTTTAATAAAAATACGTATCCGGTTTGCGATTTAGAATCGTCCGCATCAGTGTCAAAGCTTGCATCAACGTAACCATTTATGACTAGCTCTTTACCACCTCCATATACGAGAAACATATCCTTAGTCCTTTTCAGGTATTTCAGGATGTTCTTGACCGTTGTCTAGTGATCCACTCCTGGATTACTTTGGTACCTTCCTGCCAAGCTTATTGCTAAGCATACGTCAGGTCTGGTACACAGCATTGCATACATGATAGAGCCTATGGCTGAAGCATAGGGAACATCTTTCATTTTCTCTCTATCTTCTGCTGTGGTCGGGCATTGAGTTTGACTCAACTTCACACCTTGTAGCACGGGCAAGAACCCTTTCTTTGCCTGATCCATTTTGAACTTTTTCAAATTTTTATCAAGGTATGTGCTTTGTGGAAGTCCTATCAAGCGTCTTGATCTATCTCTATAGATCTTGATGCCCAATATGTAAGCAGCTTCACCGAGGTCTTTCATTGAAAAACTTATATTCAAGTATCCCTTTATGCTATCCAGAAATTCTATATCATTTCCAATTAATAATATGTCGTCTACATATAATATTAGAAATGCTACAGAGCTCCCACTCACTTTCTTGTAAATACAGGCTTCTCCAAAAGTCTGTATAAAACCATATGCTTTGATCACACTATCAAAGCATTTATTCCAACTCCGACACCAGTCCATAAATGGAACGCTGGAGCTTGCACACTTTGTTAGCACCTTTTGGATCAACAAAACCTTCTGGCTGCATCATATACAACTCTTCTTCCAGAAATCCATTCAAAAATGCAGTTTTGACATCCATTTGCCAAATTTCATAATCATGAAATGCAGCAATAGCTAACATGATTCGGACAGACTTAAGCATCGCTACGGGTGAGAAAGTCTCATCGTAGTCAACCCCTTGAACTTGTCGAAAACCTTTTGCAACAAGTCGAGCTTTATAGACAGTTACATTACCATCAGCGTCAGTCTTCTTCTTAAAGATCCATTTATTCTCAATGACTTGCCGATCATCGGGCAAGTCAACCAATGTACATACTTTGTTTTCATACATGGATCTCATCTCAGATTTCATGGCCTCTAGCCATTTTGTGGAATCTGGGCTCATCATCGCTTCCTCATAGTTCGTAGGTTCATCATGGTCAACTAACATGACTTCCAGAATAGGATTACCGTACCACTCTGGTGCGGATCTTACTCTGGTAGACCTACGAGGTTCAGTAGAAACTTGATCTGAAGTTTCATGATCAATATCATTAGCTTCCTCACTAATTGGTGTAGTTGTCACAGGAACCGGTTCTTGTGATGAACTACTTTCCAATAAGGGAGTAGATACAGTTATCTCATCAAGTTCTACTTTCCTCCCACTCACTTCTTTCGAGAGAAACTCCTTCTCTAGAAAGGATCTGATTTTAGCAACGAAAATCTTGCCCTCAGATCTGTGATAGAAGGTGTACCCAATAGTCTCTTTTGGGTATCCTATGAAGACACATTTCTCCAATTTGGGTTCGAGCTTATCTGGTTGAAGTTTCTTCACATAAGCATCGCAGCCCCAAACTTTAAGAAACGATAACTTTGGTTTCTTGCCAAACCATAGTTCATAAGGCGTCGTCTCAATGGATTTTGATGGTGCCCTATTTAACGTGAATGCGGCCGTCTCTAAAGCATAACCCCAAAACGATAGCGGTAAATCAGTAAGAGACATCATAGATCGCACCATATCTAGTAAAGTACGATTACGACGTTCGGACACACCATTTCGTTGTGGTGTTCCGGGTGGCGTGAGTTGCGAAACTATTCCGCATTATTTCAAGTGTAGACCAAACTTGTAACTCAAATATTCTCCTCCACGATCAGATCGTAGAAACTTTATTTTCTTGTTACGATGATTTTCCACTTCACTCTGGAATTCTTTGAACTTTTCAAATGTTTCAGACTTGTGTTTCATTAAGTAGATATACCCATATCTGCTCAAATCATCTGTGAAGGTGAGAAAATAATGATACCTGCCGCGAGCCTCAACATTCATTGGACCACAAACATCAGTATGTATGATTTCCAACAAATCAGTTGCTCGCTCCATAGTTCCGGAGAACGGTGTTTTAGTCATCTTGCCCATAAGGCACGGTTCGCAAGTACCAAGTGATTCATAATCAAGTGATTCCAAAAGCCCATCAGTATGGAGTTTCTTCATGCGCTTTACACCGATATGACCTAAACGGCAGTGCCACAAATAAGTTGCACTATCGTTATCAACTCTGCATCTTTTGGTTTCAACACTATGAATATGTGTATCACTACTATCGAGACTCAATAAAAATAGACCACTCTTCAAGGGTGCATGACCATAAAAGATATTACTCATATAAATAGAACAACCATTATTCTCTGATTTAAATGAATAACCGTCTCGCATCAAACAAGATCCAGATATAATGTTCATGCTCAACGCTGGCACCAAATAACAATTATTTAGGTCTAAAACTAATCCCGATGGTAGATGTAGAGGTAGCGTGCCGACCGCGATCACATCGACTTTGGAACCATTTCCCACGCGCATCGTCACCTCGTCCTTAGCCAATCTTCGCTTAATCTGTAGTCCCTGTTTCGAGTTGCAAATATTAGCAACAGAACCAATATCAAATACCCAGGTACTACTGCGAGCATTAGTAAGGTACACATCAATAACATGTATATCACATATACCTTTGTTCACTTTGCCATCCTTCTTATCCGCCAAATACTTGGGGCAGTTCTGCTTCCAGTGTCTAGTCTGCTTGCAGTAGAAGCACTCAGTTTCAGGTTTAGGTCCAGACTTGGGTTTCTTCTCTTGAGCAGCAACTTGTTTGCTGTTCTTTTTGAAGTTCCCCTTCTTCTTCCCTTTGCCCTTTTTCTTGAAACTGGTGGTCTTGTTAACCATCAACACTTGATGCTCCTTCTTGATTTCTACCTCCGCGGCTTTTAGCATTGCGAAGAGCTCGGGAATAGTCTTGTTCATCCCTTGCATATTATAGTTCATCATGAAGCTCTTGTAGCTTGGTGGCAGTGATTGAAGAATTCTATCAATGACACTATCATCAGGAAGATTAACTCCCAGTTGAATCAAGTGATTATTATACCCAGACATTTTGAGTATGTGTTCACTGACAGAACTATTCTCCTCCATCTTGCAGCTATAGAACTTATTGGAGACTTCATATCTCTCAATCCGGGCATTTGCTTGAAATATTAACTTCAACTCCTGGAACATCTCATATGCTCCATAACATTCAAGACGTCGTTGAAGACCCGGTTCTAAGCCATAAAGCATGGCACACTGAACTACTGAGTAGTCATCAGCTTTGCTCTGCCAGACGTTCTTAACGTCGTTAGTTGCATCAGCAGCAGGCCTGGCACCCAGCGGTGCTTCCAGGACGTAACTTTTCTGTGCAGCAATGAGGATAATCCTCAGGTTACGGACCCAGTCCGTGTAATTGCTACCATCATCTTTCAACTTTGCTTTCTCAAGGAACGCATTAAAATTCAACGGAACAACAGCACGAGCCATCTATCTACAAACAAACATAGACAAGCAAAATACTATCAGGTACTAAGTTCATGATAAATTTAAGTTCAATTAATCATATTACTTAAGAACTCCCACTTAGACAGACATCTCTCTAGTCATCTAAGTGATCACGTGATCCAAATCAACTAAACCATGTCCGATCATCACGTGAGATGGAGTAGTTTCAATGGTGAACATCACTATGTTGATCATATCTACTATATGATTCACGTTCGACCTTTCGGTCTCCGTGTTCCGAGGCCATATTTGTATTTGCTAGGCTCGTCAAGTTTAACCCGAGTATTCTGCGTATGCAACTGTTTTGCACACGTTGTATTTGAACGTAGAGCCTATCACACCCGATCATCACGTGGTGTCTCAGCACGAAGAACTTTCGCAATGGTGCATACTCAGGGAGAACACTTCTTGATAATTAGTGAGAGATCATCTTAAAATGCTACCGTCAATCAAAGCAAGATAAGATGCATAAAGGATAAACATCACATGCAATCAATATAAGTGATATGATATGGCCATCATCATCTTGTGCTTGTGATCTCCATCTTCGAAGCACCGTCGTGATCATCATCGTCACCGGTGCGACACCTTGATCTCCATCGTAGCATCGTTGTCGTTTACGCCATCTATTGCTTCTACGACTATCGCTACCGCTCAGTGATAAAGTAAAGCAATTACAGGGCGTTTGCATTTCATACAATAAAGCGACAACCATATGGCTCCTTCCAGTTGCCGATAACTTCGGTTACAAAACATGATCATCTCATACAATAAAATATAGCATCACGTCTTGACCATATCACATCACAACATGCCCTGCAAAAACAAGTTAGACGTCCTCTACTTTGTTGTTGCAAATTTTACGTGGCTGCTACGAGCTTTAGCAAGAACCGTTCTTACCTACGCATCAAAACCACAACGATAGTTTGTCAAGTTGGTGCTGTTTTAACCTTCTCAAGGACCGGGCGTAGCCACACTCGATTCAGCTAAAGTGAGAGAGACAGACACCCGCCAGCCACCTTTAAGCACGAATGCTCGTAACGGTGAAACCAGTCTCGCGTAAGCGTACGCGTAATGTCGGTCCGGGCCGCTTCATCTCACAATACCGCCGAGCCAAAGTATGACATGCTGGTAAGCAGTATGACTTGTATCGCCCACAACTCACTTGTGTTCTACTCGTGCATATAACATCAACGCATAAAACCTAGGTTTGGATGCCACTGTTGGGGAACGTAGTAATTTCAAAAAAATTCCTACACACACGCAAGATCATGGTGATGGCATAGCAACGAGAGGGGAGAGTGTTGTCCACGTACCCTCGTAGACCATAAGCGGAAGCATTAGCACAACGCGGTCGATGTAGTCGTACGTCTTCACGATCCGACCGATCCAAGCAACGAACGTACGGCACCTCCGAGTTCAGCACACGTTCAGCTCGATGACGATCCCCGGGCTCCGATCCAGCAAAGCTTCGGGGATAAAACTGTCATCGTAATGTTAAGCGTGCGGACCCTACGGGTTCGAGAACTATGTAGACATGACCTAGAACTATTCTCGGTCAATAAACAATAGCGGAACCTGGATGCCCATATTGGTTCCTACATATTCTATGATGATCTTTATCGGTCAAACCGCATAACAACATACGTTGTTCCCTTTGTCATCGGTATGTTACTTGCCCGAGATTCGATCGTCGGTATCCAATACCTAGTTCAATCTCATTACCGGCAAGTCTCTTTACTCGTTATGTAATGCATCATCCCGTAACCAACTCATTGGTCACATTGCTTGCAAGGCTTATAGTGATGTGCATTACTGAGAGGGCCCAGAGATACCTCTCCGACAATCGGAGTGACAAAACCTAATCTCGAAATACGCCAACTCAACATGTACATTCGGAGACACCTGTAGTACTCCTTTATAATCACCCAGTTACGTTGTGACGTTTGGTAGTACCCAAAGTGTTCCTCCGATAAACGGGAGTTGCATAAATCTCATAGTTACAGGAACATGTATAAGTCATGAAGAAAGCAATAGCAATATACTAAACGATCAAGTGCTAGGCTAACGGAATGGGTCATGTCAATCACATCATTCTCCTAATGATGTGATCCCATTAATCAAATGACAACACATGTCTATGGTTAGGAAACATAACCATCTTTGATTAATGAGCTAGTCAAGTAAAGGCATACTAGTGACGTTATGTTTGTCTATGTATTCATACATGTATCAAGTTTCCGGTTAATACAATTCTAGCATGAATAATAAACATTTATCATGATATGAGGAAATAAATAATAACTTTATTATTGCCTCTAGGGCATATTTCCTTCACCATGTACCCTCGTAGACTGAAAGCGGAAGCATTAGTTAACGCGGTTGATGTAGTCGAACGTCTTCACGATCCAACCGATCCAAGTACCGAACGTACGACACCTCCATGTTCAGCACATGTTCAGCTCAATGACGTCCCTAGAACTCTTGATCCAACATAGGGTCGAGGGAGAGTTATGTCAGCACGACGGTATGGTGACGGTGTTGATGATGTGGTCCACGCAGGGCTTCGCCTAAGCACTACGATGATACTATCGGAGGAGTAAACGATGGAGGGGGGCACCGCACACGGCTAAGATAATGTTGTGTCTTTGGGGTGCCCCCTGCCCCCGTATATAAAGGAGGGAGGAGGAGGTCGGCCACCAGGGGCGCTCCAAGGGAGGGGGGAGTCCTACTAGGACTCCACTCCTAGTAGGATTCGCCCCCCCCCCTCTTTTTTCCTTCTTACGGAGGTGGAAAGGGGGAAGGAGAGGGAGTAGGAGAAGGAAAGGGGGGTGGTGCCCCCTTTCCCTAGTCCAATTCGGCCTCCTCCCTTGTGGGGGGCGCACCAGCCCCTTGTGGGCTGGTTAGCGTCCCTCCGATGGCCCATATGGCCCATATCTTCTACCCGGGGGTTTCAGTAACCCTTCATGTACTCCAGTTTGTACCCGATACACTCTGGAACCCTTCCGGTGTCCGAATTGTTGGGGAACGTTGCAGAAAATTAAATTTTTTCCTACGGTTTCACCAAGATCCATCTATGAGTTCATCTAAGAAACGAGTCAAGGGAGTGAGTTTGCATCTACATACCACTTGTAGATCGTGTGCGGAAGCTTGCAAGGGGATGGTGATGATGGAGTCGTACTTGACGTGATTCAGATCACCGATGTCCAAGTGCTGAACGGACATCACCTCCGCGTTCAACACACGTACGGGACGGGAGACGTCTCCTCCTTCTTGATCCAGCAAGGGGGAAGGAGAGGTTGAGGAAGATCGCTCCAACGGCAGCACGACGGCGTGGTGGTGTTGGTGCAGCAGTACTCCGACAGGGCTTCGCAAGCGCGTAATGGAGGAGGAGAGGTGTTGGGAGGGGAGGGGCTGCGCCTTGGAGGTGTGTACCGCAGCCCTCCCCTCACCCCTCTATATATAGGGGAAGGGGCAAGGGGGCCGACCCCTCTAGATGGGATCTAGAGGCGGGGGGCGGCCAGGGAGGGGAGGCTTGCCCCCCCAAGCAAGGGGGGCGCCCCCCTTAGGGTTTCCCCCCCAACCCTAGGCGCATGGGCCCAAGGTGGGGGGCGCGCCCAGCCCTCCAGGGGCTGGCTCCCTCCCCTTTGCGGCCCATGTGGCCCTCCGGGAAGGGTGTCCCCTCCCGGTGGACCCCCGGAACCCCTCCGGTGGTCCCGGTACATTACCGATATACCCCCGAAACTTTCCGGTGTCCGTATGATAACTTCCCATATATAAAACTTCACCTCCGGACCATTCCGGAACTCCTCGTGACGTCCGAGATCTCATCCGGGACTCTGAACAACATTCGGTAGTCACATACTAGTCTTCCTAATAACCCTAGCATCACCGAACCTTAAGTGTGAAGACCCTACGGGTTCGGGAGACATGCAGACATGACTGAGACCACTCTACGGTCAATAACCAACAGCGGGATCTGGATACCCATGTTGGCTCCCACATGCTCCTCAATGATTTCATCGGTTGAACCACGATGTCGAGGATTCGATCAAACCCCGTATGCAATTCCCTTTGTCAATCGGTACGTTACTTGCCCGAGACTCGATCGTCGGTATCCCAATACCTTGTTCAGTCTCGTTACCGGCAAGTCACTTTACTCGTACCGTAATGCATGATCCCGTGGCCAACACCTTGGTCACCTTGAGCTCATTATGATGATGCATTACCGAGTGGGCCCAGAGATACCTCTCCGTCATACAGAGTGACAAATCCCAGTCTCGATCCGTGTCAACCCAACAGACACTTTCGGAGATACCTGTAGTGCACCTTTATAGTCACCCAGTTACGTTGTGACATTTGATACACCCAAAGCACTCCTACGGTATCCGGGAGTTACACGATCTCATGGTCGAAGGAAGAGATACTTGACATTGGCAAAGCTCTAGCATACGAACTACACAATCTTTGTGATATGCTTATGATTGGGTCTTGTCCATCACATCATTCTCCTAATGATGTGATCCCGTTATCAACGACATCCAATGTCCATAGCCAGGAAACCATGACTATCTGTTGATCACAACGAGCTAGTCAACTAGAGGCTCACTAGGGACATATTGTGGTCTATGTATTCACACGTGTATTACGATTTCCGGATAATACATTTATAGCATGAATAAAAGACAATTATCATGAACAATGAAATATAATAATACTTTTATTATTGCCTCTAGGGCATATTTCCAACAGTCTCCCACTTGCACTAGAGTCACCAATCTAGTTACATTGTGATGAATCGAACACCCATAGAGTTCTGGTGTTGATCATGTTTTGCTCGCGAGAGAGGTTTAGTCAACGGATCTGCGACATTCAGATCCGTATGTACTTTGCAAATTTCTATGTCTCCATCTTGAACATTTTCACGGATGGAGTTGAAACGACGCTTGATGTGCCTGGTCTTCTTGTGAAACCTGGGCTCCTTGGCAAGGGCAATAGCTCCAGTGTTGTCACAGAAGAGTTTGATCGGCCCCGACGCATTGGGTATGACTCCTAGGTCGGTGATGAACTCCTTCACCCAAATCGCTTCTTGCGCTGCCTCCGAGGCTGCCATGTACTCCGCTTCACACGTAGATCCCGCCACGACGCTCTGCTTGCAGCTGCACCAGCTTACTGCTCCACCATTCAACATATACACGTATCCGGTTTGTGACTTAGAGTCATCCAGATCTGAGTCGAAGCTAGCGTCGACGTAACCCTTTACGACGAGCTCTTCGTCTCCTCCATAAACGAGAAACATGTCCTTTGTCCTTTTCAGGTACTTCAGGATATTCTTGACCGCTGTCCAGTGTTCCTTGCCGGGATTACTTTGGTATCTTGCTACCAAACTTACGGCAAGGTTTACATCAGGTCTGGTACACAGCATGGCATACATAATGGATCCTATGGCTGAAGCATAGGGGATGACACTCATCTCTTCTTTATCTTTTGCCGTGGTCGGTGACTGAGCCGAGCTCAATCTCACACCTTGTAACATAGGCAAGAACCCTTTCTTGGACTGATCCATTTTGAACCTTTTCAAAATCTTATCAAGGTATGTGCTTTGTGAAAGACCTATGAGGCGTCTCGATCTATCTCTATAGATCTTGATGCCTAATATATAAGCAGCTTCTCCAAGGTCCTTCATTGAAAAACACTTATTCAAGTAGGCCTTACTGCTGTCCAGAAGTTCTATATTATTTCCCATCAATAGTATGTCATCTACATATAACATGAGAAATGCTACAGAGCTCCCACTCACTTTCTTGTAAACGCAGGCTTCTCCATAAGTCTGCATACACCCAAACGCTTTGATCATCTCATCAAAGCGAATGTTCCAACTCCGAGATGCTTGCACCAGCCCATAAATGGATCGCTGGAGCTTGCATACTTTGTTAGCGTTCTTAGGATCGACAAAACCTTCCGGCTGCATCATATACAGCTCTTCCTTCAGATGTTCGTTAAGGAATGCCGTTTTGACGTCCATCTTCCATATCTCATAATCATAGTATGCGGCAATTGCTAACATGATTCGGACGGACTTCAGCTTCGCTACGGGAGAGAATGTCTCGTCGTAGTCAATCCCTTGAACTTGTTGATAACCCTTAGCGACAAGTCGAGCCTTATAAATGGTAACATTACCATCCGCGTCCGTCTTCTTCTTAAAAATCCATTTGTTTTCTATCGCTCGCCGATCATCGGGAAAGTCTGTCAAAGTCCATACTTTGTTTTCATACATGGATTCTATCTCGGATTTCATGGCTTCAAGCCATTTGTTGGAATCTGGGCCCGCCATCGCTTCTTCATAGTTCGAAGGTTCACCGTTGTCTAACAACATGATTTCCAGGACAGGGTTGCCGTACCACTCTGGTGCGGAACGTGTCCTTGTGGACCTACGAAGTTCAGTAGCAACTTGATCCGAAGTACCTTGATCATCATCATTGTTTTCCTATTCAGTTGGTGTGGGCATCATAGGAACATTTTCCTGAGCTGCACCACTTTCCCGTTCGAGAGGTAGTACTTCATCGAGTTCTACTTTCCTCCCACTTACTTCTTTCGAGAGAAACTCTTTTTCCAGAAAGCATCCGTTCTTGGCAACAAAGATCTTGCCCTTGGATCTTAAGTAGAAGGTATACCCGACAGTTTCCTTAGGGTATCCTATGAAGACGCATTTTTCCGACTTGGGTTCGAGCTTTTCAGGTTGAAGTTTCTTGACATAAGCATCGCATCCCCAAACTTTTAGAAACGACAGCTTAGGTTTCTTCCCAAACCATAATTCATATGGTGTCGTTTCAACGGATTTAGACGGTGCCCTATTTAAAGTGAATGTAGCTGTCTCTAGAGCGTATCCCCAAAATGATAGCGATAAATCGGTAAGAGACATCATAGACCGCACCATATCCAATAGAGTGTGATTACGACGTTCGGACACACCGTTTCGCTAAGGTGTTCTAGGCGGCGTGAGTTGTGAAATGATTCCACATTTCTTTAAGTGTGTACCAAATTCGTGACTTAAGTATTCTCCTCCACGATCTGATCGTAGGAACTTTATCTTTCGGTCACGTTGATTCTCTACCTCATTCTGAAATTCCTTGAACTTCTCGAAGGTCTCAGACTTGTGTTTCATTAAGTAGACATACCCATATCTACTCAAGTCCTCAGTGAGAGTGAGAACATAACGATATCCTCCGCGAGCCTCAACGCTCATTGGACCGCACACATCAGTATGTATGATTTCCAACAAGTTGGTTGCTCACTCCATTGTTCCGGAGAACGGAGTCTTGGTCATTTTGCCCATGAGGCATGGTTCGCATGTGTCAAACAATTCATAATCAAGAGACTCTAAAAGTCCATCAGCATGGAGCTTCTTCATGCGCTTGACACCAATGTGACCAAGGCGGCAGTGCCACAAGTATGTGGGACTATCGTTATCAACTTTACATCTTTTGGCATCCACACTATGAACATGTGTAATATTACGCTCGAGATTCATTAAGAATAAACCATTGACCATCGGAGCATGACCATAAAACATATCTCTCATATAAATCGAACAACCATTATTCTCAGACTTAAATGAGTAGCCGTCTTGTATTAAACGAGATCCAGATACAATGTTCATGCTCAAACTTGGCACTAAATAACAATTATTAAGGTTCAAAACTAATCCCGTGGGTAAATGTAGAGGCAGCGTGCCGACGGCGATCACATCGACTCTGGAACCATTCCCGACGTGCATCGTCACCTCGTCCTTCGCCAGTCTCCGTTTATTCCGCAGCTCCTGCTGTGAGTTACAAATATGATCAACGGCACCGGTATCAAATACCCAGGAGTTACTACGAGTACTGGTAAGGTACACATCAATTACATGTATATCAAATATACCTTTGGTGTTGCCGGCCTTCTTATCCGCTAAGTATTTGGGGCAGTTCCGCTTCCAGTGACCCTTCCCCTTGCAATAAAAGCACTCAGTCTCAGGCTTGGGTCCATTCTTTGACTTCTTCCCGGTAACTGGCTTACCGGGCGCGGCAACATCCTTGTCGTCCTTCTTGAAGTTCTTCTTGCCCTTGCCCTTCTTGAACTTAGTGGTCTTATTGACCATCAACACTTGATGTTCTTTCTTGATTTCAGCCTCTGCTGACTTCAGCATCGAGAACACTTCAGGAATGGTCTTCACCATCCCCTGCATGTTGTAGTTCATTACAAAGCTCTTGTAGCTTGGTGGGAGCGACTGGAGGATTCTGTCAATGACCGCCTCATCTGGGAAGTTAATGTTCAGCTGGGTCATACGGTTGTGCAACCCAGACATCTTTAGGATGTGCTCACTGACAGAACTGTTTTCCTCCATCTTACAACTGTAGAACTTGTCGGAGACATCATATCTCTCGACCCGAGCATGAGCTTGAAAAACTAGTTTCAGCTCTTCGAACATCTCATATGCTCCGTGATGCTCAAAACGCTTTTGGAGCCCCGGTTCTAAGCTGTAAAGCATGCCGCATTGAACGAGGGAGTAATCATCAGCACAAGTTTGCCAAGCATTCATAATGTCTTGGTTCTCTGGGACGGGAGCGTCACCTAGCGGTCCATATAGGACATATTGCTTTCTGGCAGCTATGAGGATGATCCTCAGGTTCCGGACCCAGTCCGTATAGTTGCTGCCATCATCTTTCAGCTTGGTTTTCTCTAGGAACGCGTTGAAGTTCATGTTGACATGAGCGTTGGCCATTTGATCTACAAGACATATTTGCAAAGGTTTTAGACTAAGTTCATGATAATTAAGTTCTAATCAAATTATGAACTCCCACTTAGATTAGACATCCCTCTAGTCATCTAAGTGTTACACGATCCGAGTCGACTAGGCCGTGTCCGATCATCACGTGAGACGGACTAGTCATCGTCGGTGAACATCTTCATGTTGATCGTATCTTCCATACGACTCGTGTTCGACCTTTCGGTCTCCGTGTTCCGAGGCCATGTCTGCACATGCTAGGCTCGTCAAGTTAACCCTAAGTGGCTTTGCTGTGTAAAACTGTCTTACACCCGTTGTATGTGAACGTAAGAATCCATCACACCCGATCATCACGTGGTGCTTAGAAGCGACGAACTATAGCAACGGTGCACAGTTAGGGGAGAACACTTCTTGAAATTTTTATAAGGGATCATCTTATTTACTACCATCGTCCTAAGTAAACAAGATGCATAAACATAATAAACATCACATGCAATTATATAGTTGTGACATGATATGGCCAATATCATATAGCTCCATTGATCTCCATCTTCGGGGCTCCATGATCATCTTGTCACCGGCTTGACACCATGATCCTCATCATCATGATCTCCATCATCGTGTCTTCATGAAGTTGTCACGCCAACGACTACTTCTACTTCTATGCCTAACACGTTTAGCAATAAAGTAAAGTAGTTTACATGGCGTTCTTCAATGACACGCAGGTCATACAAAAAATAAAGACAACTCCTATGGCTCCTGCCGGTTGTCATACTCATCGACATGCAAGTCATGAATCCTATTACAAGAACATGATCTCATACATCACAATTCATCATTCATCACAACTTCTGGCCATATCACATCACATGATCAATTGCTGCAAAAACAAGTTAGACGTCCTCTAATTGTTGTTGCATCTTTTACGTGGCTGCAATTGGGTTCTAGCAAGAACGTTTTCTTACCTACGAATAACCACAACGTGATTTTGTCAACTTCTATTTACCCTTCATAAGGACCCTTTTCATCGAATCCGCTTCAACTAAAGTGGGAGAGACAGACACCCGCCAGCCACCTTATGCAACTAGTGCATGTCAATCGGTGGAACCGGTCTCACGTAAGCGTACGTGTAAGGTTGGTCCAGGCCGCTTCATCCCACAATACCGCTGAAGCAAGAAAAGACTAGTAGTGGCAAGCAAGTTGACAAGATCCACGCCCACAACAAAATTGTGTTCTACTCGTGCATTAGAGAACTACGCATAGACCTAGCTCTGATCCCACTGTTGGGGAACGTTGCAGAAAATTAAAATTTTTCCTACGGTTTCACCAAGATCCATCTATGAGTTCATCTAAGCAACGAGTCAAGGGAGTGAGTTTGCATCTACATACCACTTGTAGATCGCGTGCGGAAGCTTGCAAGGGGATGGTGATGATGGAGTCGTACTCGACGTGATTCAGATCACCGATGTCCAAGTGCTGAACGGACAGCACCTCCGCGTTTAACACACGTACGGGACGGGAGACGTCTCCTCCTTCTTGATCCAGCAAGGGGGAAGGAGAGGTTGAGGAAGATCGCTCCAACGGCAGCACGACGGCGTGGTGGTGTTGGTGCAGCAGTACTCCGACAGGGCTTCGCAAGCGCGTAACGTAGGAGGAGAGGTGTTGGGGAGGGGAGGGGCTGCGCCTTGGAGGTGTGTACCGCAGCCCTCCCCTCACCCCTCTATATATACGGGAAGGGGCAAGGGGGGCCGACCCCTCTAGATGGGATCTAGAGGGGGGGCGGCGGCCAGGGAGGGGAGGCTTGCCCCCCAAGCAAGGGGGGCGCCCCCCTTAGGGT
>NC_041391.1:111350441-111362173 GCF_002162155.2 Triticum dicoccoides | reverse complement strand
CCCAAGGTGGGGGGCACGCCCAGCCCTCCAGGGGCTGGCTCCCTCCCCTTTGCGGCCCATGTGGCCCTCCGGGAAGGGTGGCCCCTCCCGGTGGACCCCCGGAACCCCTCCGATAGTCCCAGTACATTACCGATATACCCCCGAAACTTTCTGGTGTTCGTATGACAACTTCCCATATATAAAACTTCACCTCCGGACCATTCCGGAACTCCTCGTGACGTCCGGGATCTCATCCGGGACTCCGAACAACATTCGGTAGTCACATACTAGTGTTCCTAATAACCCTAGCGTCACCGAACCTTAAGTGTGAAGACCCTACGGGTTCGGGAGACATGCAGACATGACCGAGACCACTCTCCGGTCAATAACCAACAGCGGGATCTAGATACCCATGTTGGCTCCCACATGCTCCTCGATGATTTCATTGGTTGAACCACGATGTCGAGGATTCGACCAAACCCCGTATGCAATTCCCTTTGTCAATCGGTACGTTACTTGCCCGAGACTCGATCGTCGGTATCCCAATACCTTGTTCAGTCTCGTTACCGGCAAGTCACTTTACTCGTACCGTAATGCATGATCCCGTGGCCAACACCTTGGTCACCTTGAGCTCATTATGATGATGCATTACCGAGTGGGCCCAGAGATACCTCTCCGTCATACGGAGTGACAAATCCCAGTCTCGATCCATGTCAACCCAACAGACACTTTCGGAGATACCTGTAGTGCACCTTTATAGTCACCCAGTTACGTTGTGACATTTGATACACCCAAAGCACTCCTACGGTATCCGGGAGTTACACGATCTCATGGTCGAAGGAAGAGATACTTGACATTGGCAAAGCTCTAGCATACGAACTACACGATCTTTGTGCTATGCTTATGATTGGGTCTTGTCCATCACATCATTCCCCTAATGATGTGATCCCGTTATCAACGACATCCAATGTCCATAGCCAGGAAACCATGACTATCTGTTGATCACAACGAGCTAGTCAACTAGAGGCTCACTAGGGACATATTGTGGTCTATGTATTCACACGTGTATTACGATTTCCGGATAATACAGTTATAGCATGAATAAAAGACAATTATCACGAACAATGAAATATAATAATACTTTTATTATTGCCTCTAGGGCATATTTCCAACACGAATACCACCTTCCAATATATCAATCTTTACCTCTCGACCATTTCGAGACTCCTCAACATGTCCGTGATCTCATCCGGGACTCCGAACAAACTTCAGTCATCAAAAACACATGTACTCATAATACAAATCATCATCGAACGTTAAGCATGCGGTCCCTACGGGTTTGAGAACTATGTAGACATGATCGAGACACATCTTCGATCAATAACCAATAGCGGAACCTGGATGCTCATATTGGCTCCAACATATTCTACGAAGATCTTTATCGGTCAAATCGCACAACAACATACGTTATTTCCTTTGTCATCGGTATGTTACTTGCCCGAGATTCAATCGTTGATATAATCATACCTAGTTCAATATCGTTACCGACAAGTCTCTTTACTTGTTCTGTAATGCATCATCCCGTAACTAACTTCATTAGTTACATTGCTTGCAAGGCTTATAGTGATGTGCATTACCGAGAGGGACCAGAGATACCTCTCCGATACACGGAGTGACAAATCCTAATCTCGATCTATGCCAACCCAACAAACACCTTCGGAGACACCTGTAGAGCATCTTTATAATCACCCAGTTACGTTGTGAAGTTTGATAGCACACAAGGTGTTCCTTCGGTATTCGGGAGTTGCATAATCTTATAGTCAGAGGAACATGTATAAGTCATGAAGAAAGCAATAGCAATAAAACTAAATGATCATTATGCTAAACTAACAGATGGGTCTTGTCCATCACATCATTCTCTAATGATGTGATCCCGTTCATCAAATGACAACACATGTCTATGGTTAGGAAACATAACCATCTTTGATAAACGAGCTAGTCAAGTAGAGGCATACTAGGGACACTCTGTTTTGTCTATGTATTCACACATGTACTAAGTTTCCGGTTAATACAATTCTAGCATGAATAATAAACATTTATCATGATATAAGGAAATATAAATAACAACTTTATTATTGCCTCTAGGGCATATTTCCTTCAACAAAGATGAGGGGAAGGTGAGGAAAGGGGAGGACTTAAACCCGAGCGGTCCGTTTGATCCGGAGCCGGTGATGATATCTCGTGGCGGGAGGTCCCATGGATCGATAGCCCTTGGAGATGGACTTACCCGTTGTCCTCGCACTCTCCCGAAGATCAAGGCGTGCCAAACAAGCTCAGATCCTGAGATAAGGCCTCGTCCACGGCCAATCGAGCTCGCCTTCCAGGTTAGTTATACAGACTCAGATTTCTTTCAAGCATTACATTGTGTGTGCAGCCATCAATGATTACAATGCTAATGAGGAGTGGTGTTGCAGGCTGCTCTTCAGAGTGAGAGAGATAGAGCCCAGGTGCTTCTGGCGGAGAGGGGCCGGGAGGTGGAAGAGAAGCAACGGGAGATGGAGGAGAGGACGACATGGTTGATGGAGGAGGAGAGGGCACGAAATGACATGCAGAATCGGGCCATGTACGAGCTCCTTATGGTAAGTTTCTTCTGCATATTAGCCAAATCATTCACTTAATGTTCTTTTCATTACTACCTAGTATGACTGACCCATGAAAACCAAATGTGCAGTCTGTGTACCAGAAGGCCGGTCAGACCCCTCCGCCGATGCCAGAGATTGCTCCGGGGACCACGGTGAGTTTAATTTGAATGGTCATTAGTTACTAGTATTAACATTTGAGTGTCTTCATGCTAACAAGACATTGCAAATGATCTTTGGTGCAGCGTACCTCCAGACAAGCATCACACGATCATTCTCCAGGTGGTGGTACCGGTATGAGCCACATCGGTGCTTCACCTTCGTGATGACGGTAAGTTTTCTCTGGTGTTTTGCTTACCAACTGCATAAAGACCTAGACTTAGCTTTATTTCCTGCAAAAATGCTTACCATAATGACCTAGACTTAGCGTATCTTCCTCCAAAATGACATAATTAGCTTACTTAGCTCCAAAATGATCTATACTTAGCTTTGTTTCCTCCAAAATGACATAAGTTAGCTCTAATATGCTAAGTTATCTCTAATATGCTTAGTTACCTAGGTTTGCTCAATAATGACATACAATTAGCTTACTTATGTAAAAATGGCATGATTAGCTTACTTAGGTTTGAAATGGCATAACAACCTTGGTAACCTCATATATGTCATATAGTTAGCTTATTTTCCTTGAAAATGACATAATAAGCTTAATTAGCTCCAAAATGATCAATTTTACCTAAGTTAACTCCAAAATGACCTAAGTTAGGTGTAAAATGCTAAATTAGCTCTAATATGCTAAATTAGCTCTAATATGCTTAGTTACATAGGTTAGATCAATAAAGACCTACACTTAGTTTACTTATGTCAAAAATGGCATAATATGCCGAAAGTCATGTTCTGCTCCCGAGCTCGGGATGAACAGTAAAATCGAAAAAATGAAAACATTTCAAAAAGTTCTGAATTTTTTTGGGTGCAAACATTGACAAAAATTCTCAGTGCTTGCAAAATTTCATCCAAAAATGGCATTCGTACAAGTCGTGGCAAGAAACACAAAATCATTACTCCAGAATGTTTTTGGAAATAACATTTTTGGAGCATCAGTTTTGTTTTTTTGGTGCGACTTCCGCGAATGTTATTTTGTGATGAAATTTTGTGAGCACTGAGAACTTCTGTCAATGTTTGCACACAAAAAGAACCAGAGTTTTTTGAACTATTTTTAAATTGTTTTCGGGGTTATAGTTCACCCGAGCTCATTTGAGCTCGGGCTCAAATACATCACATCCATAATATGCTTAGTTAACTCAAAAATGGCATAATTAGCTAGGTTAGCTCCAAAATGACTCATTTTACCTAGGTTAGCTCCAATATGATTCATACCTAGGTTAGCTCCAAAATGACCAAGTTTACCTCGGTTAGCTCCAATATGATACATTTTAGCTAGGTTAGCTCCAGAATGATCCATTTTACCTACGTTAGCTAAAAAATGTCATAATTACTTATGTTAGCACAAAAATGACCTATACTTACCTTTTTTTCCTCCGAATTGACATAATAAGCTTAGTTAGCTCGAAATGGCATAATTACCTATGTAAGCTCTAAAATGACACAAATAAGGAATAAGAAGAAGAAAAACAAGGAAGAGGAGAAAAAGAAAGAATAGAAGAAGAAAGAGAAGAAAAAGAAAGAATAAAAGAAGAAGAATGAGAAGGAAAAGGGTAAAAACCTTCTTCTTCTTCTAGTCTTCTTCTTCTACTTCTTCTTCTTCTTCTCCAAAATGACCTAAGTTAGCTCTAATATGCTTAGTTACCAAGGTTAGCTCAATAATGATCTATACTAAGCTGCTTTATATCAAAAATGGCATAATATGCTTAGTTCACTCAAAAATGGCATAATTAGTTAGGTTAGCTCCATTTTACCTACGTATGCTTTCTTCTTCTTCTTCTTCTTCTTCTTCTTCTTCTTCTTCTAACTTTCTTGCTTCCCATTTTGCAGATTTCATTCACTTCACGGAAGCTTGCATGGACGGAGTGCTTGTTTCCCCCTTCTGCTTTTCTTTTGTATCGATGAACAATGTGGAACTTGTTATATGGATGCATGGAACTATATGTTGGATGAACAATGTGAAACTATTGTAATATGTATGTATGGAACTATGTGTTGGTTATGTGTGTATGATGTAACTTGTGTGTTGGATATGTCATATGTCTGCTGTGCCTGTGAAAAGAAATATATATATATATATATATATATATATCATATATTTTGCTATGAAATTGCTTGGATATAAGAAAAAGTAGAAAAAGAAAGAGAAAATGTAGCCTCTTCACCGTCTGCCACCAACGGCAAAGGGCTCTTTGCCGTCTGCCACAGAGGGCAAAGAGGCCACGTGGCAGCAACCTGTGCAACCTGGGAGCTATACCATTTGGTTATTTTGCCGTCCGTGGCAGAAGGCAAAGGGGAGGGCATGTTTGCTGTTCGCTGGCAGATGACAAAGGTTGTCGTTAGCCACCTAACGTGGCTAACGCCTGTTAGTTACCGTCCATGTTCTTTGCTGTCTGTCACGGCCGGCAAAGTGCCTTTGCCGTCCGCTTTGAAGAAGCAGACGACAAAGAACCCGTTTACTGTCACCCTCTTTGCCGGGCAGGTTTGCCGTCGCTGGCAGACGGTAAAGGGCTTTGCTGTCCGCCTTTGGTGCCTTTGTCGTCTGCCATGCCAGACGACAAATAATCTGAATCACGTAGTGATCATCCCTTCCTCTTGGGAGAAATATCAACGCAGCTCACAAGTAGCACTAGACCACATTAGAAGCCCGCTGTCAAAGTTTTAGAAATATTTTGTAATAAAGAATATTTTCATTTTCCAAGTGCCAAAAATCACTTTTTTGCGGAAGAAGTTTCTCAAATAAGTTTGAAAATTAGAACTTTACATTTTTCACCAAAAGTAGACCACATTGGATGCCCACTAACATTTTTTATTAATTTCAGCATTTATTGCTATATTTCATTGATTTAATGAATATGTGAGGTTTTAGCAAAACTAGCTCCAAATTTGAACTACATGTGTGATGTAGTTTTGTCCTGAAAATTGTCAAAACCCATTTAAAGCTTTTCATATTGGTAGTGTATGCACCCTCCATAATCAAAGTGGAAGTTCCCGACCAATTTCTATGAATAGCCATCCTAGCAAGTTTGAACCCATTTCGGGAAAAATAAAGAAAATGAAAAAAGTCCAAAAAAATGAAATCCTTTTGCAAGCTACCCTTTTATGTGCACAAGTTAGTGTAAAAATGATAAACATGAAATACCAAAAATAAAATAATAACCGCCATCAAATGAACTATCTAGTATGAAAATACATGGCTTTCAAGCCAGATGGCCATGGCCACATCCATGACATAGTCCATGATAATGTGACCATATTTGGCGTATGCATGCGTATTAGCATTGTAAACAATATTGACAAACGAATTTTCAATTATTTTGTTATAAAAGAGTATTTTTATTTTCCAAGTGCCAAAAAATACCTTTTTATGAAATAAGTACCTCAAATAAGTTTGAAAATGGGACCTTTACAATTTTCACCTAAAGTAGACCACATCGGATGCCCACTACCAAATTTTCATGAATTTCAAAATTTATTGCTATATTCCATTGATTTAATGAATATCTAGGGATTTATCAAAACTAGCTCAAATTTGAACTACGAGTGTGATGTATTGGTAGTGTGTGACGTATAAATAAATTGCAGTTCAATAAAAAGATAAAAGTCCACTTTTTAGTCTTCAACTTGCCACTCAGTTTAAAAGTCAACCCTTAACTTTAAAACCGGTTGTCCAACACCCTAAACTGTGCATACTATTTAGGATTCAACCCTGGACTCGACTCAACCTGGTTTTTTGTGTCCGACCTAATTTTGACTGCTGAGTTAGCAGCGACATGCCAGTATTTGACCATGTTGGGCCCTCCCCTCTATCTTCTTTTCCTAGATCTGGGCCAGTTCTTTTGGGCGGCTTAAAAAATAAGCTGCCTCTCCTCAGCTTAAAAAATAAGCCGCTCTTAAAAATTATTGAGGCTTCTACATTAGTTATCCCATAACTAGTTCAGAAGCCCCAATAAATAAGCGAGGCGGCTTATGGAAAAATCTGGGGAGAAGGCGGCTTATTTTTTAAACCGCCAAAAGAACTGGCCTTAGAAGCAGATGCATCCACCACTTCATAGGCTGGCCTCACTCTGTTGCGTAACAGCCTCGGCGGCACCGCCCTTGGCATCCCTTGCACGAGTCCCTGGTGGTGGTGGGTAGCACCCAACATATGAACCTTAATGCAACAAGACCCTGGCAACGTTATGACCCACACACCCAGGCGAGCCACACTAAGCAGGCGGACACCCGCTCATCGCCACCATCTCACCGGTGGAAAATATGCTAGCCATAACTTTCTTTGGTGGCATGCCGGTTTTCATCAACGTCAACATTGTTTCTTTCAAATAGTGCTGGCGTTGGCATAATAGGTACGCCAGCTATACATGACTAGTGTTGGTGTAGCTATTTTGCGCGACACCACTACTGTGTGGGTCTAGCTGTGCTGACCAGTTGGGAGATTGCGTTGGCGTAGGATTAATATACACGCCATAGATAAAGTATCTTGTCCTGTCATGCCTTTTTTAGGAACACCATCACTGAGTTTTGCAAATCCTACTCCACAAAATACGTTCACTTCCATTATCCACAAAATGACATATTAAAATAATAAAGTAAAATACATTCACTTCCATTTCAACCCCATTGATAAGAATAATGACATATTAAAATAATAAACTTAACTTCTACAGCAAAATAAAACAATGTGTACAACAAATAAAAATAAAAATATAATATTATAAAATTAAAAGTAAATAATAGCAATGGCGTGGAGCCCTTGGACCAACGCGAGGAATAGAACATCTTAAATCCCCTCCCCCCGTGCCCTGGCCCAGTGAATTCGATTTACCCATACACTACTTTTTACTCCCCCCCCTGTCTACCAGTGCCACTGCCACCTCTGGATCTCGCCCGCGTTGCCGCCACTGCCACCTCCGGACCTCGCCCGGCGTCGCCGCCACCGCCCTCCGGACCTCGCTCGGGGTCGCCACCGCCACCACCTCCGGACCTCGCCCGACGTCCATGTTGATCGCTGCCGCCGCCACCGCCACCTCCTCCTTAAGAGGTGAGATCCCCTCCCCTCGCGCCCCTTTTCTTCTATGTATGCATGTACTATACTAGTTTGCTGCAATATACTATACTTGTTTGTGTGGAATCTGTAGTTTCATAAGAGAAATCGTATACTAGTTTGTATGGATGTATTGTTTTTTACTATAATGTGCTCGTCGCTGCAATATGCTATACTTGTTTATATGGATGTTTTGTTCCATAAGAGAAATCATCTTCCGGTTTTTGTATGGATGTATTGTTAGTTGTTGCAATGTGCTTGTTGCTGCAATATGCTATACTAGTTTCTATGGATGTATTATTGTTCGATGTATTGTTCCATAAGAGAAATCGCCTTCCGATTTTTAAAAATTACTGAAGAAATGTTACGAAAAATAGTACGTTGCTTGTAGAATCTGTAGCCCAAACAAGCGTAGAATCAGGTTGTTGTAATGTGCAAATGGTATGTTTCTTGCAGAATGGCCCATCCACCACCATGTGAAATATGCAAGTCAAAGTGCGCCCTCTGCTTTGCAACTGGCGATCTTTTCGGCATCTACTTCCAGCAGTGCTATGTTCCTTCGACGGTAACAACAAACCTTCTTTATATGACATGATATGTTTCTGTTTTTTCTATAACCATTAATGTTTTGCTTGTTTCTATTTTTTGATATATAGATCGTTCCATGCAATGTGAGGTTGAAATTCAATAAGCTGACCAAAGACACTGTGGTCATTGAGGCCCCCTGGCCCCCCTACACTTTGGAGGTCGAAAAAGGACCAACGATGACCCAACTGGGAGGAGATGAATGAGATCGTTTCCTCGCCCACAACCATCTCAATAGGGGGAATTGATCACCTTCTCCTTAAAAGGACAAAGACACAGGATGACCGTTGTCTATGATGTCGTCTTTGACCAAATAATGTAGTTGAACGACGATGAGACCAACAACTTATTGAACAAACTTCCGATCATACCCCTCATGCCGTGCGTAAGGGCCTATCCTTGCTTATTATGCTCACTATTTGGTGCCTTTGGAATGATCAAAATGGATGGATCTTCGATAGGTCGACGTCCTCCAGCTCACACTTTGTCTGCATTGTCGAGTCTGAGGCTAGGCTTTCAGATAGGGGTGGAAACCAAGGGATTCAACCTAATTTTGCCCGATACGAAGGCCTTTAGGGGCCATTTGGATGGCGCCCAAGACAGCCATGCCAAATCGCGGGCGGGCCAAAAAGTTGGCGATGAAATTCGCTGCCACGAACCTGCCCTATTGTTGGCGTAGAAAACGAACTAGCGACCAAAGTATTGGCGTAGGCTAGAAAATTTGGTGCCAACCAAACAGACACCCACGCTGGTGGTCAACGTCATATTTTGGTAAGACGGTCATCGGCTCTCATCCAAACTGCCCCGTCTTAGGGATGAGCATCCCTTTTTCTTGTTGTGCTCCTGTGGTTGCAATCACGACAGGCTTGTACATGCAGGGCTACAAGTCGCACATTGTAGTTGTTTCACCCTCTACCTATCAATAAAATGATACACAATTTTGCGAATTCATGAAAAGAGAACGAGTGAAGATATCGGTCTAACATAACCGAACCGTCGCCAATAAATGTCGAGGTTGGGAAGGGGTTGCGACGAAAAGTTGGTGCAAAAAAAAGGAAAAATCATTTGATGGTATGTTTTACACAGATGTGCAATTTTCCCTTTCCAATCACCCATTGAATAGCCGCCGCACCAATTTCAAAATCAGGCCATGCCAAAAAGCCATACGGAGTATCCCACCACACCCCTTCCTTAAAAGCCCCGAAAACTAAATATAAATAAATCCATATCCTCCCTATAGGCAAAAGATAAAAGGAAAAAATAGCAAGAGGGAGAAAAAAAAAGGTCAGTTGCAAAAATTATTTCGCGAGATCAGGGCGGCTCCGCCCCCTTGCCGCAGATTCGCGGCGAGAGGGGAAGGCGGAGGTTTCCGAGCCGGCGGAGCCCATTCTCCGGTGAGTTTTCCGGCGGCGTTTCGAAGCCGCAGGTGGCGGTTTTGTTCCTTATCTTCCTCTCCCCCCGCCCCCCCTCTGGCTCATCTGTATCTCAGTATCCGTCGCATTTCTGGCGTGTTGATTCGGCGCTGTTTGGTTGTAGATAGACGGAAGGCACAATCTTGCGGCTGTCCTGCGGCAAATTCTTACCGGGTTATATCTGAGGATTGAAGGTCGCGCGAGGCTAGGCATTTCCACCGCGCTTCTTGGGCAGATTTCGTCGATTTCTTGGCGCTGCTGCCGAGAATCCGGTGTTGAACAGGTTGCGGTGGACGAAAGGTAGGATCTGGACCACCCAAAGTTTGTCTGAATTTGGTGGGGTTCTTGCGGATTTGGGGGTCTGGAAGCATGGTGATCTAGGGTTAGGGTTTTGATTGCTCATATGTGGTTTGCTTGTGTTTGTGAAAGGCAAAGAGGCGATGGACTACTACAACATCCTCAAGGTGAACCGGAATGCCTCACTGGAGGACCTCAAGAAGTCGTACCGGCGGCTCGCTAGGACGTGGCACCCCGACAAGAACCCGACTGGTGGTGCCGAGGCTGAGGCCAGGTTCAAGCAGATAACTGAGGCCTACGAGGCAAGTGAATTATGCGCATTTATTTTCCATGCAATGTCGGTTGCGGGGTACGTGTGTTTGATTCGGTGCCGGTTTGAGATAGAATGATAGCTATTCCTGTGGGGAGCTTCTAGTGTTAATAAATGTTACAATTTATCTTTTTTTTTTTGTTTTACGCATATAAAAAAGGTTGCTCGATTAGTGTGTTCAGTTGTATATCATGATTATGAAGATTGACCATTTAGCTGTGGTACAACATACCACCAGCATCTCCATTTCGAGCTAGTCATGCTAAAGAAGCTTTTTAGCTTAAATTTGTAGTTTTATCTGGATCTCCAAGTTGTGCTAGGTGCCCCATTTGGAAATTAGAATGTTCAATCTACTTGAATTTACAAGCACCAACATATGGTTCATGTTTTTCTTCTTTGCAGTTTAGTACTTGTTGGGCATGTACTGCTTCTGTGTAGCATTTCGTTGTGCAAAATGAGATTGTTGTTTCATTTATCCTTTCTAGCAGTTTAAAATTGGATGAAAAAAAGTCAATTTGACAATGTGAACCCCTGGTCAGGTTATATTGAGATCTGCAATTTTGTATCAGAAGTCAAAAGTCATGACTGTTAACTAGTTTTACTTAAATTTAACCGTTAACTGGTTAAATCTCTGAAAATACATTTGCAGTATGTTGAAAAATATTTTTGCTTAGGCTACCTGCAACTTCCACATTTAGTATGGTGATGCCCAACTGCCCATATAGTAATACACTATTTTTTTCCTTGAGAAAACACAAAGCTTCCGTATCGGTGCATTGATAGAAAGAGTAAGTTACAACTGTACAAACCTAAGACTAGGCCGAAACATCCACGCACTCAAGACAAGACTACGACCAACAATTGCTAGACAAATTTACAACGGACACCACCAAACAAACCCCGGCCTAGATGCCATCCACACAAACACACATGACGCAATCCAGCCACAAGAAGCGAGAATCCAACTCTGAAAAGGGGGCAAAGTTGGGCCGCTACTGGTGCCGAGGCCTCGGAACCGCCAGACACTACACATGTCCTGAACGTTGTGCCACCACTTCAGTTTTCATTGTTTAAATGCAATTGCAAACAAAAGCTACTGAACTGGGGCTGCTTTCCTTCTCTGGTAACCATCACTTGCATATGACTTCATTACCTCATAAGACTTTCAGAGTTGTACTGCACTGCACTTGCTTAGTTTTAGTCTGGCACTCCACAACATACATGGTTGCAGGGCTTGCAGTATGTGATATACTGTACTTTCTTCTAGGAAAGCACCAGTTATACAATGCACATCAGTTATGCGATCA
>NC_041391.1:111333497-111349901 GCF_002162155.2 Triticum dicoccoides | reverse complement strand
TTCAGGAGTTGTTTTACTTATTTGCTCTTCTCTCAGCAATTTTGTCTGAATTTTGGCAGGTACTAAGTGATCCAGAAAAGCGTGCAATTTATGACCAATATGGTGAAGAAGGTTTAAAGGGTATGCCTCCACCTGGTTCGCAAAGCCGGACCGCCACAGCTTCTGGCTCAAGTGGTCCAAGTAATTTCCGTTACAATCCTAGTGATCCAGATGATATCTTTAATGAGTTCATGGCAAGCAACAAGCCATACACCTTTGGTCAAGACCGAAGGCGCTTTCAACCACCACACCGGACCTCAGCAGTGAATGGTCGAAGTGAAGCTTCCTCCAGTTCACAGAAGGAGCCTGGTACCAGTACAAGCCATCTGGAAAAGCCACCGCCTGTAGAGAAGACATTACTTTGCACTCTTGAAGAGCTGTATAATGGAACAAAAAGGAAGATGAAGATCACTAGGAATGTCGCAAAATCAGATGGGTATGTGTCTACTTTTCTCATATATACATGCATGTTTCGTTGGGCTTCTGTTTAATGTGAGAACATTAAGCTTGAATATGAGCCTCTACTGACATGATGTTTGCAATTAAAGTTTCAAAATGTTGGTCTGTATTCTCTACTGCGTTGTCATTGCGTATTGCCAAGTCCATTTTTGAAGTAAATTTTTATAGTGTGGATCATCAAAAGCTTAACATGAATTCATGTGTGTTATCTGATTGTAACATCGTTGCTCAACATCTTCTTTTGCCTATTTTAGCATGTTTTACCTGGAGTTATGAATATAGAGCACCTTTTCATATTTTACTCTTTCTTGTTGCACTTTTTTTTTCTGAATTTATCAACCCTTACAATTTACAATCCTTTTATATCCAGTTAAATCCTCCGACAAATCCAAAGTGGAATTGTTGGAAGTTAAATAAAGGATTTTGATAGCAAGGGCATGGCTACTGTTTGCCTGAATTCTGAATGTTGTTTACATTGATAAGCCAGGTGGTTGATAAAGGCACACGTGCTTTGCATAACTGATGTTAAAATCATTTTTGAATATGAGCACAGGTGGCTGATAACCAGTCTGTTACCTTTTATTTATCTACCCTTGTAGTCCAATTGAGTGAAATTCTTCCTCTTAGTTTTGTTGGCTTGAGATGTTGCGTTCAGTATCTTGCGTATCTGATTGTCCCTCTTCATGTCATCTTCTGCAGAAAGGTAGAAGTTGAGACAGAGATCTTGCAGGTTGAGGTGTTGCCAGGCTGGAAAAAGGGAACAAAGATGACATTTCCCAACAAAGGCGACACGCTGCACGGCTATTTACCGCAGGACCTGACCTTCGTCATCGACATGAAGCCCCATGACACCTACACTCTGGAAGGGAACAACCTCCTGGTAAGCCAGGAGATCCCCCTGGTGGACGCTCTTGCCGGGACGACCATAAACCTCAGGACCCTTGACGGCAGGAACCTTCCGGTCAGGGTGGAGGAAGTGGTGCGCCCTGGGCAGGAGATTGTGATCGAGAACGAAGGGTGGCCGATCCGAAAGGAGCCAGGGAAGAAGGGGAGCCTGAGGATCAGGTTCGACGTGGCCTTCCCGGCGAGGCTATCCTCGTCGCAGCGAGCTGCCATCAGGCGGATCATGGGGAGCTAACCAGGGAAAAGAAGGGTGTGACAGTGGATCGATTCATACAGAAACAAGAAGAGAAAGAAAAAAAACTAGCTAGCCTGAGGACAGTTGGGATTGGTTTGGGTTAGTTCATGTTCATCTATTGTTCATAGATCAGTAGCGGTGCAGCACTAATTCCGTGTGTTTAGCCCTGTTCTTCGCAAGTGACGTTGTTTTCTTTTTGGTGACTTCTGTTGGCCATTAGCAGTTGGATGCTTTTAGTTCTGATCATATCAACGGATGTTTATCCCCCTTGACTTTTGTTGGTAATTAGCGCTTTTCTTAAGATGGATCATCATGCCATGGCTTAGCATTTAGCACACAGATTTGACAGTTACGACCTGCTGCCTAATGGTCACTGTTCAACTGTTATTGTTCGTCTTCGTTTTGCCATAGAGTAATAGATGCATACAGTTTATTCACTCAGTTCAGATGCTGTATATGCAGTGCCTTAGGCTAACACTTTTTTTTTTCGAGGGCACGCCAAAGGCGTACCATAGCTTTATAGAAGAGGAGAAAAATATGTACAAGAAAGGTTTAGTAGCTAGTCATGCGGTCACAAGTCGACCATGACTTTGCCTCCACTCCACTCCCTAGACGCGATGTGCTACTGGTCTACGTACTCCACTCCGGTAGCTCCGGCCGTCTTCCAGTTATGAATATCCTGAAAGATAGCGAATATCCTGAAAGATAGCCTCAGTTACACCGTATACATCTAGCGCGCTACTCCTACCAAAAACCCTAGCGTTTCTCTGCTTCCACAAGGACCAGCAAATTAACATGACCGTCGTATCAAAGCCTTTCCTGTTCCTCTTGGCTATCCGCTTCCTTGCCCGTGCCCACCAGTTAGCGATCTGAGACTGCGTCGTAGGACACAGGGTTTGGTCCACGCCGATCCTGGCGAAGCAAAGGTGCCACACGTGCCTAGCGTACACGCACTGTAGCAAGATGTGATCCACCGTATCCTTCTCCTGGTCGCAGAGGTAGCATGGGGATGTATGGTCTTGCAGCCCATGCCTAGCTCTCATGTCTGAGGTCCAAAGCCGATATTGTACCGCGAGCCACATGAATATACGACAGGAAAGTGGCGCCCAGCATTTCCAGATCGCCGTGAAGGAGTGGAAACGTATCCCTCCCATGCAGAGCATTCTGTATGCTGAAGAGGCCGAGTAGCTGCCTGATTCGCTCCAGGCCCAGACCGGAGTGTCATCCGCCTCAGGATCAAGCTGCATCTCCATCAGGAACTCCCAAAGCCGGATGAACTGTGACAGGGCGTCTGTGTCAAGATCACCCGTGATGTCATTTGTCCAAGCATGCATGTAGAGCGCGTCTCTGACCAGGCGTTTGTTAATCACCTGCGTCCTGATTTTAGCTACCACCAAGGGCGCGATCTCGTCTGCCGTGCCATTACCGACATGCCATTGGACTAGACTCCCAAAAGCCTGCATCACTTGCTTATCCGCTTTGAGGTTTAGGCCCTGCCAGGGTCTGTACGGATCGGTCCTCCTTAGCCATTCCCACCTTAGTCGAAGCGCGATACCATGTTGATGTAGGTCAATGATTCCCAACCCTCCGAGCTGCTTGGGCCTACATACCCTCTTCCAGGAGACAACACACTTGCCACCGCAAACCGCATCGGTGCCAGCCCAGAAAAAGCGCGGCATCTCTTGTCCACTTGCTCTAGAGCCCACTTTGGCGCCTCGGCCACCATCAGATGGTGCGTCGGGCGAGCTTGCATCACCTGGTTTACCAGGATTAGTCGCCCCGGCCTGGTGACAAGGCCACGTTGCCATCCTGGCATGATGTGGAGTGCAACATCCACCATTGGCTGCCACTCGTTCCTCTTGAGCTGCTTGATGCTCAGTTGCAACCCGAGGTATTTACATGGGAAGGAGTCGATCTTCCACGGTAGAGCGTTCCTGACCAGCTCCACGTCACCCTCCTCAGATCTAATCAAGATCGCTGCCGACTTGGCATAATTTACTCTCAGGCCCGATGCGACTCCAAATATGCCAAGCAAGTTCTTTACCAGATATAAGTCAGAACTGGTGGGCCTAATGTAGAGCACCACGTCATCCGCGTATAGGGATAGTCTCTGCATAGGGCTGCAACCGGTGATGGGGCTGAGGAGTCCGTGCTCGTGTGCCTTGATTACTAGTGAAGTAAGGACGTCCATGGCGATGATGAAAAGCAGGGGGGAGGACGGGTCTCCCTGCCGGAGTCCCTTGGCATGCATGAACTTGTCACCGGCGCACCCATTGACCATAACTCGCGAGCTAGCAGAGGTAAGCAGGGTGCCAATCCATGAGATCCATCTCTCCGAGAACCCACGCGCGCGCAACACCTCGAAAAGGAAAGGCCACGACAACGAGTCGAAAGCTTTAGCGATGTCCAGCTTAAGCAACACTCCTTTGGCCTTTCTTTGATGTAAGCGGCGAGCCATTTGCCGGACAAGTAGGAAGTTGTCGTGGATACTCCTTCCTTTTATGAATGCCGATTGGTTGGCATGAACAAGCTCTCCCATGCGCGGGCGTAGTCTATTCGCTAATAGTTTGGAGGCCATCTTTGGGAGACTGTGCACGAGGCATATGGGCCGATAGTCGTTTATGGTGTGAGCCTCCGGGGTTTTCGGAATAAGGGTGATCAAGGCTTGGCTCAGCCTGCCGAACCCTCTCCCATTACCAGCGAAAAGCTTGTGGAGCGCCGTAATTAAGTCTGCCTTGACAATGTCCCATGCTTTTTGAAAAAACAGGCCGATGAAACCGTCCGGCCCCGGAGCACGATCCGCCAGCATGCCCTGGACGACGGTCCAGATTTCCTCCTCGGTAAACATCATATCCTGCTCCGATAAATCGAGCCTGGTAACCCCAAGTGCGCCTAGGTCCAAAGTGAACTCGCGCGCAACATCCTTCCCGAGGATCGCCTTGTAAGCCTCATAGAACGCCGCTTCCTTTCCGCCTTGGTCAGTGACAATTTGCCCGTCCACCAGGAGGGACGGGATATAGTTCTTCATCCTCCTCCCATTCGCAACCAAGTGAAACAACTGGGTATTCGCGTCTCCTTCTCTGAGCCACGTGATGCGGGATCTTTGGCGAGCAATCGTTCTCTCCAGCGAGGCCAGCCCCAACATGAGCTACTTAAGCATTCTCCCGAGCCACCGCTCCTCCTCTGAAAGTGACCGAATTTCCTGGGCGCGATCGAACCTCAGAATCACCAGGTTGGCTACGGCAATTTTCATCTTGATGTTGCCAACTCTATTCTGACCCCAATTCGCGAGAGCCTTAGCTGTGTTCCTAAGAAGGGTGTCAAGTTTCCTGAATGGGTCCGTGATTGCCTCATCGCAAGTCCAAGCCTCCTGCACCACCTCCATGAAGCCATCCATCTTCACCCAAAACTTCTCGAAGCGGAATCTCCTCTTTGGCCCCATGTGTTCATCCAGGGCCAGATGAAGTGGACAATGGTCCGAGATTGCCGTAGACAGCGCCTGGAGCAAGCAGTCGGGATGGTCGATCTCCCAATCGATGGACATGAAGGCACGGTCAATCTTGGTCATCGTTGGGTTCTGGCGCTCGTTACTCCACGTGTAGTTGTGCCCATGGAGGAAAAGCTCCTTAAGAGCGTTGTCGTCAACGAAACTTTTGAACCTCCTCATCATTCTCCTGTCTATCAAGGAGTTGTTTTTGTCACCCGCGTGGAGGATTAGGTTGAAATCTCCGATAACCATCCAAGGCCCTGGACACAGCAGCCTGCGCTCCGTTAATTCGTTTAGAAACTAAATTTTCTCATTATTTTTTGGGGGCCGTAAACCACCAACAACCACCAAGGCGTGCCTCCCACAGGGGAGACGTAGGTCGTGATGGAATGAGAATCATTGACGTGGTTCGTCAATTGCACCTTGGTGGAATCCCAAGCAATGAAAATCCCGCCTCTAGTATCGGACACCGATAAATAGGTGTAGCCATCGTACTTAGGCCCCATACATTGCATGATCATATACTGGTCCACACCTTCAAGTTTAGTTTCTAGGAGACAACAAATCGCCACATGTAACGAGTCTATGAATTCATGTAGTGCCTTCCTCCTAGCTGGCCCATTTAAGCCACGCACGTTCCAGCAAACTAACTCCATTCCTGCTGATGACATGGTCAGGGGAGCCTCCATGTCAACAGGACGACCTGCACCTATACCATGATCGGTGCCATGCTCTCCAGGTCACCTCCAAGATCGAGCGGAATCGCCTCCCCGAAGATCGCCGCTATCGCCCGCAACTGCGTCTCCTCGAGAGGCGAGTCAAACACCGTACGGAGCTGGTCTAGCGCGCCCTCGGAGACCGCCAGATCCTCAGTATCCATACCCAACGCCTTGAGTAGAACCGTTTCCGCTGCCGACGCCTTGGACTTCCTGTGCCCCAATGAGCAGCCCGACCTGGTGGCGCGCCTGGGTGTGAACGGGTCCTGGCCGGCTCGGACCCCACGCAGCCCTTCAACTTCCTTGAGCAGCGGCGGGGCTAGTTTCTTGAGCAGCCCAACACAAAATGTTTTTACGTTTCCAAGAGCGATGATCTCCTTGCATGAAAGTGAGGGGTTCCGATCGCAGACATCCGTTCCTGCCTCCTGTTGTGTAGCGATTCCCAATGCCTCGTTGTGCATGCATGCATCGGACGTGGTCATCTCAGCGCCAGGGCCCGCGGGTCCCACCATCTCAGCGCCAGGGCCCGCGGATTCCGTAACCCGCGTGGGCACGATGGCCAAGTGCTTCTCGTCGTCTGGGCCAGCCAATACCGAACCCGCCTCGGTCTCAACCCGGAGGGGATCGGCTGCAGGGCCCCCACCGTCAGACGCTGGTGGTGCTGTCGGGCCCATATCCTGTGGCCTCTCCTGTGGCCCCTCCGCCTCGAGTCACACGACACTTGTGTCAGAGCGGGCCGCCTCCACCTGGCCCAACGCGGTAAGGACCGAGTCGCGATTGGCCGTCACCAGGGCGCCAATTGCCTCCTCCGCTGCTGCGACATCGCTAATCTCCTCGGGATTCGCCTCCTTTCCTGGTCCCATCTCGCTGTCGATCACAAAAGCCACCAATGGCTTGGCAGCCCCACCCTCCTGCGCTTCTTTATCCGTGCCCCTTGGTTCAAACAAAAGCGGTTGCGGGCCCCGCACATGGTCAGAAGGAACCTGGGCGCCTGTTGCCTCCCCAGCTGTCTCCGTTGTGGCCGTGGTCGGCCCCACCTGCCTGTCCTGAACCACCTCACCCATCATCGGCCTTGCCGCCGGAGCCTGCTGGGCACCGCCCACCGTGGCACAGTTAAGCTCCAGAAACCGCACCGCTGGGGTGGCAGTGCCTGCCTGCGCCACAGCAGAGGCACCCGTCACCATGAGGGGAATACGCCAGCTAGACGGCCTGACGCGCCCTAGCAACGCTTGCCGATACGTGCCTTCGTGGTGACCGTTTGATGCTCCACGGTGATCACGCATGCCCCGCGTCCATGGCAGGACTCTCCACTCTCCTCGGCCAAAGAAATCGCCTGAGTCGTCTGGCAGCCCGCTCTGGCCACTCCCATCAGAGCTCGCCGGCCGCATCCAGGTCCCTGGCCCCTCGTGCTCCCTTATCCGCCCAATGTGGATCAGGGCCTTGTACTCCAACAGCTGCCGGGAAGTTGGCATCCGCGTCGCCGGGCCCTCATCCACCTCCGGCTCCGGCACCCAAATTCGCTTGTCGGCCGGCACGTCGTCAGGGTCCACACACCAAGCTCTCATCTTGAACAGAGACAGGTCCTCCCTATTTGCCGTTTCCGGCGCGAGACTCTCCACCAGGCACGCCGTGCCCAAGATCTCCGTCGCCATGTCCCGAGTCCAGGCGTGGGAAGGAACTCCTTCGATCATGAGATCGACCTGCGTGCGCATCATCCTCGAAACAGCCTGAGCCTGCCTCAGCCAGGGGCGCACGAGGAGCTTGAACCTGCCAGGGTCGACAAAGCCCGCCGCCAGTATCTTGTTTCGTAGCTCCGGCGAAGAACAGACCACAAGGAAATCCTCCGGGTGGTATTTGTGCACAGAAAAACAGTGCCGCGGGATGCGTAGCTCCGCCGCGATGGCCTCCGCAGCATCCGCGCACGACACTGGCGGCCGGGGGCCGCCAACGTACGCCACCACTGCAAGCTTGAGCCGGCGCTCGAGGTCATCCATCTCCGGGGAGCGGCGGAGGATGCAGACGCCTCCTACAGCTGCGGGCGGTGCCTGGCTGAGCCCCACAGGTGCGGTGTCCACCGGCACTGGCGAGGGCCTCCCCACAGGAGAGGCCTGCCGAGCGACCGGCGACAGCCTGCTCGCAGGCTCTGCCGGTTGCCGCTGCTGAGAGGAGCGCGCCACTTTGGCCAGGGCATCCCGCCGGAGCTCTTCTTCCGAGCGAGGGCTGCGGGGACGCTTGCAATCCGACGAGATGTGTCCCTCAAGACCACAACTGATGCACAACGGCTTAAAGGTGCAATCTTCCCTCCGGTGGCCTTCCCGGAAACACTTGAAACACAGGCCGAAGAGATCGGCAGGAACCTCCCGCCGCATAGGGGACGACGACGACGAGCGCGAACGGGGCCCGGATCTGCCCGCCTCCGCCTGCTTCTGCAGCGCCTTGCGCCTGCGCCACATGGCCTTGCGGGAGGGGCCGGGCCTGCGCCAGGGCATCGTCGGGCCTGCCGCCGGAACCGGAGCAGCATCGCACGCGGGGACGAGCGCCCGAGCCAAAGAGCCAGCAGATCCCGGCGACCCCGAGAGCCCCAGCCCGGAGACGATGGGCTGCAACCTGGAGGTCGCCGAGGAAGGGCTTCCGCCACCAGACGCCATGGGGATCCGCTTGCGCGGGGAGGGAAGGAGGGGCGGTCGCCGGGGCCGGGGTCGCCGGCAGGGCTGAGGTGGGGAGAGGACGCCGGGGCCGGGGTGGCCGCCGGCGGGGGGAGGGGGGCGGGGTGGCCGTCGGCGGGGAGGAGGCGGGGGGCGCTTCGCAAACTTATACTCGGTCACAGCGGTGGATGGTGCTCGGTGCTCACAGCTCAGCTCGGTCAATAATTCGCGAGCATTTGTTTGCATGCATGCATTCAGGGAAGGGAGAATACGGCGCATGGAATCGATCGATTGGCGATGACAAGATGGTACGGGGGGTTTTAAATTGCAATCTAGGAAGCCTTCGCACGCGATGATATTAGTTCTCTCAACACTACACAACCTCACCGACTGCCCGCAAACATAAACTCAGAAATCACATCCTCCTTCACATGGAACAGTTGGGGAGTACTTGTACTAAAAGCACCTATGAAGCATCTACTAGTTAGGTGTGAAAACAACTTAAAATGAAGGGTAAATTAGTGAGCTCAAAGCTGTAGCAGGAGCAAACTTGTTGAGCCTCGCGCTGTAATTAATTTCATGACAACTTGCACGGGAACTTGCACAATTTTTGACTCAAGACCTCAAATGATGCATCTTTTTTTTTATGAAAGATGACTTCAAACACCATCTTATCCGGCCACTAGCACGTGCTAGACCCTTCTAGAATTAATTGAGTTTAGGTGTGAAGTTGTAGCTAGAAATCTGATGGGTCATTTCTCCCAAAGCTTCCCAACTAAGATAATGGTTTTGCCCACGTCGTTCTTTGGTTGCTATAATGTTTTAACATTTGTGCTAGCATAAACCTCACTCTTTGATGCATTGGTCATGATTTGGTCCACATCAACGAGTGTGGATGAGGAAGGAAAGAAAGTTCGTTGTACCACCGACGGGTGGACCAGTGGGAGGACAAGGGCGAGCGTGGCGCGCGTTCGCGTCGAGCAAACCCGACCCAAATTTGGTCCGGAAATGGGTTGCAACGGACAGAAAAACAGACACCCACCCGTTTTGCGTCGGTAGGTCGTGTTTTTTGTCCGTTTCTATCCAAACAGATATGGCCGGACGAAATGGGTCACCACGTTGGAATTGGTCTTAGAGCATCTTCAACAGGTCCCTTAAAAACCTCCCTCAAAATTTGTTATACGATATGTATATATACTTTTAGATGGTTATATGGAGATGTTAATGTATTTTATGGAGATTTGTATGTGGGAATCTTCAACAAGTCCCCTTAAAAACTCCCCATATAATGGTTTATTGTTGAGGAGCGGCGACAATGACGGGCACTAGATGGTGGTGGTCGGCAGCCGGCGGTGGCTATGGCGCGGCGCGACAGGTATAATAGTGGCGTGCTAATGTGACATTTTTAGAGAAGGTTTGTGGGAAGAGCTATTTTCCCCGGATGGAGAGAAAGTTAGGCTGATTATATAAGGTCTCCAAAAATTGCATTTACAAAATTTGTTGGACGATTTTTTTTATCCAACTCCACCTAAACCAGTTTTTTATACCGGAAGGGGTTTTGTTGGAGATGGTCATAAATGATTCAAGAAATAGCGTGTACAATCTTTAGATAAAAGCACCTCTAGCGGTCTATCCATTTTAGCCCCAAGAGCTTCTCGAACATATTTGTTGTATTTGGTACTCCCTCCTTTCCAATATGTTTTTTTTTGCGATGGTAATAGAGTTTTATTCCACAATCATAGGGTTACAATCGAGAGGCAAGAGTTCCTCCACACGCGGTGGTCCTCGACCCAGCCATACAGCAGTAGTACGTTCCGTACGATTATACGTAGCCAGACGATCTGCTATCCTATTTTGCACACGACTAATTTTCATAGAAATAAAAGCTCTATCTACCATAAGATAACGAATCTCATTAACAAGATGCCCATAGGCAGATCTCGTTAAACTAGTACCAGATAAGGCGGAAAGGGCTGTCGAGGAGTCGGGTTGGACGATGATAGTTTGCTGACAATGCTAGATCGCTATCGCCATGCCTTGCATTAGCGCATGTAGTTCCGCCTCGAGTGCCTCGTTGCAATTGAAGATGTATCGATAAGCAGCAAAGATAACACTCCCATCATGCCTCCGTAGTACCATACCCGCTGCAGCTGACCCATCCGCCTGAGAGAAGGACCCGTCACTGACAAGGAAACTTGGCCCGGCGGAGGTGGCGCTGCGACACCGCCTTCGCGACCAGTCGTTGCTCCTGCACCATAGGCATTTTGCCCTTGATGATTTCGTCCGTCGAGAACCTCCTGGCAAGGTCCAACGATTGCATGTAGCTCTGTAAATACAACACCGTAGACGGAACCGGTGGCACCTCCGTCCCGTGCGTTAAATCGTTCTGGAGCGACCATAGACGCCACAGCAACATGATCACACAGTCCTTCATGAAATCATCACAATTTGCAAGGACATTTAGCAACCAATCTTTCCCCGTGTCTAGCAACTCTTCCTGACAGGGTAGTTTCCATACCGCCCTCATCTGTGCCCAAACCTCTCGAGCATAATCACATGCAACGAGCGCGTGGAAACTAGTGTCCTCTTCCTTCGCACATAATGAACAAGAATCTCTCTTTGATACATGACGATATTTCTTGCATGCATTAGTAGCCAGAGCCCCAGAGACTACCTTCCAGGCTAAGATTTTCATTTTTAGTGGCACTCTGGCATTCTAAATACATCGCCAAACAGGATGTTGTCCGGTTGGGTGAGCACTGGACGCTCCCACCATCTCCTGGGCCTTGCCTAGCGTGGCCAAACGGTAAGCACTCCGGACCGTGAACTGTCCGTTCCTTTCTGAGAACCAAGCTAGGAAGTCTTGCCCGTTTCTCGGTGATGTTCATATTTTCAAAATGTCACATACATCCAGATCCCAAAAGTGTTCCCGCAGGAGTTGCTCCTTCCAAGCACCATGCTCATCAATAAAATCTGCTACCCAATGGAGACGGCAATTACCTTTCGGCGTAACCGGACGCAGATTGTGCCCTCGTGGAATCCAAGCATCTCTCCATGTTTTGATTAACGAACCACCCCTCACACGCCAAATGATCCCTTTCTTCACAAGCTCAAGACCATGGACAATCCCCTTCCATACCGCAGAAGAAGTAGCAGGGAACACCGTGTCAAGGAGATTTCCGTGGGGGAAATATTTAGCTCTGAGGAGTCTCGCGCATAAGCTCTGTGGGCAGTCCAGCAGACGCCAAGCCTGCTTTGCAAGCAGGGCCTGGTTAAAAGCTCTCATATCGCGAAAACCCATGCCTCCCATAGCCTTGGGGAGCATCATTTTTCCCAGCTTAGCCATGCCATCTTCCTTTTTCCCTTCTCCACCCCCACTAGTACTGTCGCATCATCCGTGTTAACTCATCACACACAGAGGCAAGCAATTTGAAGACGCTCATAACATACGTAGGCATGGTCTGCGCGACCACTTTGATGAGGATTTCCTTATTGCCCACAGACATATACTGTTCGCTCCAATCTATTAATTGTTGGGGAACGTAGTAATTTCAAAAAATTTCCTACGCACACGCAAGATCATGGTGATGCATAGCAACGAGAGGGGAGAGTGTTGTCCACGTACCCTCGTAGACCGTAAGCGGAAGCGTTATGACAACGCGGTTGATGTAGTCTTACGTCTTCACGATCCGACCGATCCAAGTACCGAACGTACGGCACCTCCGAGTTCAGCACACGTTCAGCTCGATGACGATCCCCAGACTCCGATCCAGCAGGGTTTCGGGGATGAGTTCCGTCAGCACGACGGCGTGGTGAGGATGATGATGTTCTACCGACGCAGGGCTTCGCCTAAGCACCGCAACGATATGATCGAGGTGGAATATGGTGGATGGGGGCACCGCACACGGCTAAGGAACGATCACGAAGATCAACTTGTGTGTCCTAGGGTGCCCCCGCCCCCCCATATAAAGGAGCAAGGGGGGAGGCCGGCCGGCCCTAGGGGGCGCGCCAAGGAGGGGGGAGTCCTCCTCCTAGTGGGAGTAGGACTCCCCTTTCCTAGTCCCACTAGGAAGGAGGAAGGGGGAAGGAAAGAGAGGGAGAGGAAGAGGGAAAGAGGGGCCGCGCCCCCTCCCCTAGTCCAATTCGGACTCCCCATGGGGGGGCGCGCCACCTCCTGGGCTGCTGCCCGCTCTCTCCCCTCAGGCCCACTAAGGCCCAATACTTCCCCGTGGGGTTCCGGTAACCCCTCCGGCACTCCGGTTTTCTCCGAAATCACCCGGAACACTTCCGGTGTCCGAATATAGTCGTCCAATATATCAATCTTTATGTCTCGACCATTTCGAGACTCCTCGTCATGTCCGTGATCACATCCGGGACTCCGAACAATCTTCGGTACATCAAAACTTATAAACTCATAATAAAACTGTCATCGTAACTTTAAGCGTGCGGACCCTACGGGATCGAGAACTATGTAGACATGACCTAGAACTATTCTCGGTCAATAACCAATAGCGGAACCTGGATGCTCATATTGGCTCCTACATATTCTACGAAGATCTTTATCAGTCAAACCGCATAACAACATACGTTGTTCCCTTTGTCATCGGTATGTTACTTGCCCGAGATTCGATCGTCGGTATCCAATACCTAGTTCAATCTCGTTACCGGCAAGTCTCTTTACTCATTATGTAATGCATCATTCTGTAACTAACTCATTAGCTACATTGCTTGCAAGGCTTATAGTGATGTGCATTACCGAGAGGGCCCAGAGATACCTCTCCGACAATCGGAGTGACAAAACCTAATCTCGAAATACGCCAACCCAACATGTACCTTTGGAGACACCTGTAGAGCTCCTTTATAATCACCCATTTACGTTGTGACGTTTGGTAGCACACAAAGTGTTTCTCCAGTAAACGGGAGTTGCATAATCTCATAGTTACAGGAACATGTATAAGTCATGAAGAAAGCAATAGCAACATACTAAACGATCAAGTGCTAGGCTAACGGAATGGGTCATGTCAATCACATCATTCTCCTAATGATGTGATCCCGTTAATCAAATGACAATACATGTCTATGGTTAGGAAACATAACCATCTTTGATTAATGAGCTAGTCAAGTAGAGGCATACTAGTGACATTATGTTGGTCTATGTATTCACACATGTATTATAATTCCGGTTAATACAATTCTAGCATGAATAATAAACATTTATCATGATATGAGGAAATAAATAATAACTTTATTATTGCCTCTAGGGCATATTTCCTTCATTAATCGCTTCCGCAAGCGCTCCTGTAGCGTTTCAAATCTTCCTTTATGCATTCTCCCCTCAGGAACCGGTAATCCCAAGTATTTTGGTTCAAACACCTGCTGAGTTATATCCAAAAGGCCCTTCACCTCATCCGCCACCGCTGCATCACAATTTTTCGAAAACAGGATGGAACACTTCTCTGGGTTGATAAGTTGACCCGTTGCTGCAGTATAAGTGTTCAACAAACCTTTGACAATGCTAGCTTGCTGGCCAGACGCCTCAAAGAGCAACATTGTGTCGTCCGCAAAAAGAAAGTGGGATATGACTGGTGCACCCCGACAAATACTCACACCCCGCAAGTCACCATCTGTGACAGACTTGGAGATAAGAGCAGACAGAGCATCAGCGACAAATAGGGAAAGAAAAGGAGACAATGGATCACCTTGTCACAGGCCCCGTGAAGGGGAGAACACCTCAAGTAATTTTCCGTTGAGCTTCACCGAATATTTTACCAATTTAATGCATGCCATAATCCAGCCTATCCAGATGCCGGAAAAACCCAACTGAACTAGGGCCTTCTCGAGAAAATCCCAATCCACACGGTCATGAGCCTTTGACAGGTCAAGCTTGTAAGCACATGCTGCAGGACTATTATGCTTAATGGATTGGATATGATGAATGTGAAGGAAATATGCCCTAGAGGCAATAATAAAGTTATTATTTATTTCCTCATATCATGATAAATGTTTATTATTCATGCTAGAATTGTATTAACCGGACACATGATACATGTGTGAATACATAGACAAACACAAAGTCACTAGTATGCCTCTACTTGACTAGCTCGTTTATCAAAGATGGTTATGTTTCCTAGCCATGGACAAAAGAGTTGTCATTTGATTAACAGGATCACATCATTAGGAGAATGATGTGATTGACATGACCCATTCCGTTAGCCTAGCACTTGATCGTTTAGTATGTTGCTATTGCTTTCTTCATGACTTATACATGTTCCTATAACTATGAGATTATGCAACTCCTGTTTACCGGAGGAACACTTTGGGTGCTACCAAACGTCACAACGTAACTGGGTGATTATAAAGGAGTACTACAGGTGTCTCCAAAGGTATATGTTGAGTTGGCATAATTCGAGATTAGGTTCTGTCACTCCCATTGTCGAAGAGGTATCTCTGGGCCATCTCGGTAATACTCATCACTTATGCCTTGCAAGCATTGTAACTAATGAGTTAGTTACGAAATGATGTATTACGGAACGAGTAAAGAGACTTTCCAGTAACGAGATTGAACTAGGTATTGGATACCGACGATCGAATCTCGGGCAAGTAACATACCGATGACAAAGGGAACAACGTATGTTGTTATGCGGTTTGACCGATAAAGATCTTCGTAGAATATGTAGGAACCAATATGAACATCCAGGTTCCACTATTGGTTATTGATCGGAAACAGTTCTAGGTCATGTCTACATAGTTCTCGAACCCGTAGGGTCCGCACGCTTAACGTTACGATGACAATTTTATTATGAGTTTATAAGTTTTGATGTACCGAAGTTTGTTCGAAGTCGCGGATGTGATCACGGACATGACGAGGAGTCTCGCAATGGTCGAGACATAAAGATTGATATATTGGATGGATATATTTGGATACCGGAAAGGTTCCGGATGAGATTGGTACTATACCGGAGATTCGGGAGGTTACCGGAACCCCCCGGTAAGTATATGGGCCTTATTGGGCCTTAGTGGAAAGGAGGGAGAAGGAGCAAAGGAGGGGGCTCACCCCCCCTAGCCCAATCCGAATTGGGAAGGGGGCCGCCCCCCCTTTCCTTCTTCCCTCCCCTCTCTTCCTTCCCTCTCCTACTCCTAATAGGAAAGGGGGGGGCCAAACCTACTTGGAGTAGGATTGCACCCCCTAGGGCGCGCCTCTCCCCATGGCCGGCCCCCTCCTCCTCTCCCCCTTTATATACGGGGGAGGGGGCACCCCTAAGATACACAAGTTGATCTACGGATTGTTCCTTAGCCGTGTGCGGTGCCCCCTCCACCATATTCCACCTCGGTCATATCGTCGCGGAGTTTAGGCGAAGCCCTGCGCCGGTAGAACATCATCATCTTCACCACGCCGTCGTGCTGACGGAACTCATCCCCGACACCTTGCTGGATTGGAGCACGGGGAACGTCATCGAGCTAAACGTGTGCTGAACACGGAAGTGCCGTACGTTCGGTGCTTGGATCGGTCGGATCGTGAAGACGTACGACTACATCAACCGCGTTGTCATAGCGCTTCTGCTTAACGGTCTACGAGGGTACGTAGATAACACTCTCCCCTCTCGTTGCTATGCCATCACCATGATCTTGCGTGTGCGTAGGAATTTTTTTGAAATTACTACGTTCCCCAACAGTGGCATCCGAGCCAGGTTTTATGCGTTGATGTTATATGCACGAGTAGAACACAAGTGAGTTGTGGGCGATACAAGTCATACTGCTTACCAGCATCATACTTTGGTTCGGCGGTATTGTTGGATGAAGCGGCCCGGACCGACATTACGCGTACGCTTACGCGAGACTGGTTCTACCGACGTGCTTTGCACATAGGTGGCTCGCGGGTGTCAGTTTCTCCAACTTTAGTTGAACTGAAAGTGCGTTATA
>NC_041391.1:111268209-111333195 GCF_002162155.2 Triticum dicoccoides | reverse complement strand
AATAGGCGATTTTTATGAATTCTTCACTGAGGAATTTGCCGTTGAGGAAATTCCTTAGCGAAGAACTACTAGCAGCGGAATAAGTACTCAGAAGTAAGCATAACAGAATACAAGCATGGTCATCATGATGAAATGAAGACTAGCACAGAGTATAGAAAGCGTAATCACAGGATAACACAAGATGAAGACAAACAGACTGAAGAACTTGAACTGAGGAAATTGAGAAGGTCTTCAGTCAAAGTCTTCAAACACAGATATGAACAAACACTCAACACAGTAATGAGGAAATGAAAGGGTTGAGGAAATAGAACCAGTTAGGTTGGTGAAGACAATGATTTGGTAGACCAGTTCCAACTGCTGTCTCAGTTGTACGTCTGGTTGGAGCGGCTGAGTATTTAAACTCAAGGACACGCAGTCCCGGACACCCAGTCACTGAGCACGCAGCTCAGGACACCCAGTCCTCACCGTATTCTCCTTGAACTAAGGTCACGCAGACCTCGTCCAATCACTCGTGGTAAGTCTTCAGGCGACTTACAAACCTTCACAGACTTGGTCACTCGGCGATCCACAATTCCTCTTGGATGCTCTAGACCATGACACCTAACCGTCTGGAAGAAGCACAGTCTTCAAAGGTAACAAGCGTCGGATCCACGCAGGATCAATTTCTTCAGTGATGCTCAATCACTTTGGGTTTGTAGGGGTTTGGTTTTGGGTTTTCCTCACTTGATGATTTTCGCTCAAAGTCCTCGGAGGATGGGTTGCTCTCAAATGACAAGTGTCAAGTTCTCTCGGAGCAGCCAACCAGCTAGTGGTTGTAGGGGGCGGCTATTTATAGCCTAGGGAGCAGCCCGACATGATAAGACATAAATGCCCTTCAATGATATGACCGTTAGGTGGATAAGATATTTTGGGACAGCTGGCACGCAACACAACAACGGTCGGAAATTTGACTCTCAAATTCCTCAGGGCTATCATGTTCCTCACTGTGTAGGCAATTCGCACTGGCGAATTCCTAACTCCTTAGTCAGAACAAATTCATCAGCGACCAGAATAACTTCGTCTCTGTCACTGAAGAAAGTGACTGAACTGCATGAGATTTCCAAAGGCTTCACTCGAAGGGATATGTAGGTGTAGTATTTTGAGTTGAGCATCACATGGAAATTTTTCCTTAGTATTTCCTCGACCCCCTTTAACAGTACGGTGTTTCCTATGACTCAAGAAAGAGAAAATGAAACTACGAAAACAAAAGTCTTCACGCTTCATGTTCCTCAAATGAATACCAAGTCTTCAAGGTCACACCAATTTCTTCACTTTCAAAGTCTTCAGAAAGTCTTCAGAATATCAAAGTCTTCAGTCGAAGAACTTCATTTTTAGGGGTCGACTTTCTCTGTAAATATCAAACTCCTCATAGACTTATAGACCTGTGTACACTTACAAACGCATTAGTCCCTTAACCTATAAGTCTTCAATACACCAAAATCACTAAGGGGCACTAGATGCACTTACAATCTCCCCCTTTTTGGTGATTGATGACAATATAGGTTAAGTTTTCAACGGGGATAAACATATGAAGTGTAAATACTGATATTGAGGAATTTGATTGCAAGATATAGAAGAACTCCCCCTGAAGATGTGCATAGTGAGGAATTTGCGTTTGAGGCAATGCACATTTGAAGAGTTGAATCATGGAGATCTCCCCCTATATCTTGTAATTCATACACGCATTTGATATTTAATATGAAGAATTTGAAATGCATGATGAAATATGGTGCCTGATGAAATTCAGCATGCGTGCAATAATATTAACGAGGAAAAAGCATGCTGAATAAAGCATCAAAAGTATCAGAGCATAGTGCAACAAAAGTATCAGCGCACCATCGGGGTTAAGATTACAACTCGATCCAAATAAAAGTTTCAGAAGAACGAGAGTTGTAACTTAAAAAATGCCCTTAATATAGACCCGCTTGAACACTAACTCAGATTTCTCCCCCTTCGTCATCAAATGACTAAAAGGATTGAAACTGAGGACTAACGCCCCTGAAGAATTTCAAGTCGATGGAGGAGCGCCAGCGTTGTCGGGGTTGTTTGTTGTAGCAGGGCCTGCCGCAGAGTCGTCCAAATCTTCATACTCATCAGTGTCACGCGATGAAGAATAAGAGCTGGCCACTAGTGGAGGAACTTTGACCCTCTTGAATTTCTTCGGAGGAGGTGCAGACCAGTCAAATTCTTCGTTGAGACCCATAGTCTTCAGTTCTTCAGCGCTATAGACATGAGTGAGGACATCCCAGGTGCAGTTGAGGGTTTCATGAAGGTAGTATTGGTTCTTCTTCACTGCATTGTGTGTTGACGTCATATTGTGAAGAAGTGCACCAAACTGACGCTTTACCCATTTGTGATTGCGATCAACCTTCTGATGAAGACTGAGGAGTAACTCACGGTTAGTCATCACCCTGGGTGCTGTGGCTTGAGGATTTTGCTTGGCTGAGGTATTTGCAGCAGTGTCATGTGTGGCAGAGTCGTCATTGGTAGAGTAAGATGTAGCCAGGCGAAATTGACCATCCAATGGATGAATGCCTTCATCGATCACAGCAGCTGCCTTGCTTTTATCATCAAATGATGAAATTGGCCGTTTGAGGAATTCAATGGGAGGCAAGTAGCTACCGTGGTTCAGAGTGTCAGCTTTGTAATTCAGTGAAGATCTTGCCCTGATGAATCTCATAATCCAAGGCGCATAGGGCTTCAGCTCGAATGGTGACATAGCAACATTTGCCAGAGTCCTCATGAAGAAATCATGGAAGTTGACGGGAACGCCATGAATGATGTTGAAAAGCATATTCTTCATGATGCCAACGACTTCCTCACCATTTGAGTCGTGGCCTTTGATAGGACTCATTGTCTTCGTCAGAATGCGATAGACAGTCCGAGGCACATAGAGTAATTCCTTGACGAGGAATATGGTTCGTGGGGCCTGCCCAGGCTTCAAAGGCTTCATGAGCACTTGCATATAGTGATTTGTCAGTTCAGGGTCACTGTAGATGCAACGTCCACTGTCATGGGGAGGATCGAGAGGAAGGACACGAAGCAATTCAGTTGCTAGTGCCTTGTAGTGAGTGTTTTCAGTCATCCAATCCAACACCCATGAGTTGACATCATCAACGTCTCCAGTGATATGCAGTGTGGCGTAGAACTGAAGAATGAGTTCTTCATTCCAATCACAGATGTCAGTGCAGAAATTGAATAATCCTGCATCGTGAAGAACACTGAGGACGGGCTCGAAGCATGGCAGAGATTCCATGTCCATGTGAGGAATATGTTCATGATCGAAGATTTTGTCTTTGTCAAATAGCACTGAGGAATAGAAGTTGGCTTGACTAGCAGTCCAGAAACGCCTCTTCCTTATGCGAGCAGAGTCATAGGGGTTGTAGCCAGTGAAGAATACATGCTCGGCAAAGAAGTCTTCAGCCTTGAACTTCTGTTTGCTTGAGAACGGATTCTTTGGCTTTGGCAGAGGGATGTCAGTGAGTTGCATCGCAACCTCAGGAATCGCGAGCTCAGGTTCTTCAGGCTGAGGAATTTCTGGTTCCTCTTCTTGTGCAACCAGAGGATCAGCAGCAGCAGGTTCTTCAGCACTAGTGGCTGGAATTTCTTCATGAACAGAGGGAGTGGGATGAGTCTCTTCAGAGCCCAGTTGAACTGTTGGTGCAGGGGACTGAGGAATCTGTTGGATAGGTGTGAATAGAGGAGTATTGGGATGCTGACTTTCCCAAAAGTCATCATTCATCACTGGTGTGGTGCATCCTATATCCACATCTTCATCTTCAATTTCCTCAACACCAGCCTCTTCAGCTGTGAACTGAGGCATAGGTGAGGAAATGACTGGCGTTGAAGGGATTGCGTCCACTTCAATTTCTTCATCAATCTGCTCTGACGAAGCAGTAGAATGATTTTCTTCATCAGATCCGCTTGGGATGACATAGTCTTCTCCAGAAGGAACAAGGTCCTTTGATGGCATGGAGGAAATTGGAACAACATCAATTGGATTTTCAAGTGAGCTGGTCATTGGCTTCATCTTCTTCCCAGCCGAAGATTCTGACGCAACTGATGCCTTCCTTTTCTTTACTGCAGCTCGCTCTGCAGCCTTGGTCTTCTTCACCTCATAGGCAGATGGAAGAATTGGAGTTGGTGTAGGCGCGGGAGGAGCTGAGGAATCTGTTGATTTTCTTCAGGCGCAACTGATGCAGTTGCTCTGATTTCTTCAGTTTCTTCAGGTGCACCACTAGTGGATGCCCTGGCAATTTCTTCACCGGTTGGAATTTCTTCATCAGCCCTGGAACTAGCATTTTCTTCAGCAGGCTGAAAGTCATCAGTGGTGCTGGCATGTTCTTCAACAGGCTGAGCAGAGTCTGCAGCCTGAAGATTTTCTTGTTGCGTTGGGGCTGCATCATTCATGATTTTCTTCGTTAGGTTGACGAATCTCACCTTGGCTCCTTGCCAATCAGCATAGTAGGCATCAAAATCTTTGCTGAGGGCTTGAATTTCAGACTGAGCCTTGAGAAGTTCCTTAGGTGTCATTCTGACAACATTTTTCTTCAGGAGCTTCTCCTTTCTATATTGTGCTTTCTTGATCTCTCTTGCCTTTTCAAATTTCCATTCCTCTTGTGTGATGAAATGGGTCAGCATGTGACTTTGACCAGGAGTCAGATGAAAATCAGGCATTGGGGTGTTTGGATCCTTGTGCCAGAGATCAATGTAATCGAGGATTTTCCTCGGATCCAAAAGGAGTGGCACATATGTGCTTTTGGCTCTAGCGACCTTCACTTGTCTATCTCTGATGATTTCTGCCAGTTCATCATCAGAAGCTTCATCATCAGAGGGCACATGGAATGCGACATGTTTCTTCCTTGGACTTGGTCGAGGACCGCGTCCAGCTGTTGCTTTAGTCTTCAACAGTGTGGGGCCTGATGAGGAAATAGGTGCAGCTGAGGAAATCGCTGAAACACCAGAGGTGATCGAGAAACCCATAGTCGTTTGACATGTAGCCAGATGCACAGGAGCTGAGGACTTTGAAGGAGCTGCTGAGGACTTTGGTGGAGCAGTAGCAGTGTGAGGAATTTGCCGTGAGGGCATTGCTGAGGAACTTGGCCGAGAGGGCGCTGCTGGTGAAGCACTTGGCTTACGAGCAGGCTTCTTTGGCATGGATTTCCTCGGTTTGATCGAGGCCTCAGTAGCAGCAGTGGTGGCAGAATCCTCATTGAATTTCTTCACTGCCTCCCTGGCTTGCCTTGCCAATTTAGCTTGGCACTTAGCCCATTCTTCAGGAAAGTCCTCACCATGCTTGATGCTTGTGGGGTCAGCTACTTGGCCAGGTGCCAATGGAGCTCTTGGGCATGGAGGATTGAGGGTGAATTTCTTCATGTACTTTGGAGTTACATATCTGTACTCCCTCCAATCCCTTGCCCATCTCCGTTCAATCTTCTGTATGCGCACCTTGCACTGATTTTTGGTTTCTTTGCCAAATTTTGCTTCATCAGGTGTGCAATAGACAGCATAGATTTCATCAGGGATCTCGAAAGCAGTCATGACCTCAGGCTTCTTTCCTCCTTTCTGCGGTCTCTTACCGTCTGCCATATTCTTCAGATGAGGAATTTGAACAATTGAACACTCTGAAGAAGTATGCAGTTTTTCTTCGAGGAACGCTGCAAATGAGTTAAGTTGATGAGAACCTAGTGATTCAGTAGCGGACATGAGTACCTGTGAACAGAGTATAGGTGCGAGGAATTTGGAGAGGTCATATGCGTTCTCAGAAGGTTTTTCGAAAAGAACAAGTTTTGAGGAATTTGACCAGATGAACCTTGAGGAATTTCACCAAGCGTTTTTTTCTTAGGTTCCAGAGTTGTACAGATCGAAGATCCACACAATTAGGGAATCTTGAAGAAAATGATTGCTTAGAGAAACAATTCAAGATCATGTGGTGTGTGAGGTGTTCATATATGTGAAGATTTGAAGAATAAACACCTTTGAAGATTTTCAGGAAAGTTTGAGAATCAAAGTGAGTAATAAAAGTAACTTTTAATTACCCGAAGTGAAGAACACGACGAACTGAGAAGAACAGTTGTGAAGTTCGTCAGGTTAGATCTCCCACGCCGTAACTTGGCAGAGGAAGACAGCTACGGCGGCGGTGGAGTGAAGATTTCCGCAACCGGCGCGAGTACGACGGCGACGAGGTCGAGGCAGCGAAGCTCTTCCTCACCGGCGATGATGGAGTAGCGGCGGCGCTAGGGTTTGAGGAGCTCGAGCGAGAGTAGCGATCGAGCGGAGTAAATGAAGTGAGGAAGGGGAGAGGGGTATTTATAGTCACGGTGAAAAACTGTTCGCCCGAAGATTTTGGGACGAACGTGCCCCTGCCCTTTCTCCTTCTCATGACATGTGTCACCCACGTACTATGTAGTTGAGATCGTGTAAGATCGTGGGTGAATAGAAATAATGCATCGTAGGATGCGGAACGGTTTGAGCGGTAAAACCGAAAATCTGGATAAGATTTGTTTTAAAGTTTCGTTCGCAATTTCTTCAGCTGACAAGGACACAGTGAAGATTTTGAACGAGTTTCAAATAGAACGCACATGAAGAATTTGTGAATAGATTGGATTGAGTATAGCATAGAGGGGGAAGGGTCCGATCACATTCACTTAGCAGAGAAAAGCAGCATGAAGAAATAGCCATAAGTGAATGCTGTAGAGGACATAAACTCATATATATATATATATATATATATATATATATATATATATATATATATATATATATATATATATATATATATATATATATATATATATAGCTAATGAAGAAAAACGACAGAAACAGTGAAGATTTTGCAACGTTGAAGAATTTGAAAAACTGAAGAATTTCAAAAATGAGGGAAAACTCAAATTGAAGATTTTCAACTTTTTGTGGTGGCGTGACCCACCGTATAAGAATGATGATTTCAGTCACCGCGTACAATTGTCGTAGGGTTCTGAGAATCAAATTCTTCATTAATTTCTTCACACTTAGAGTGTTATTCTTCATTGATTGAAGAAAAACGTTTCTTCATGTGTTGCACATCTAAGTCATCAATTTTGCATAAGTGTTAGGATGTGTGTCTTTTTCAAAGAGCATTCGAAGATTCTAAGATATTTAGCTAACACCGCAACTTGCTAAATCTCTTCTCATCCAAGGGCTTAGTGAAGATATCAGCTAGCTGTTCTTCAGTCTTCACGTGCTCGATGGAGATGTCGCCCTTCAACACATGATCATGAAGAAAATGATGACGAATCTGAATGTGCTTTGTCTTCGAGTGCTGAACTGGGTTGTGAGCAATCTTGATGGCACTCTCATTGTCGCAAAGGAGAGGCACATTCTTCACGTTGACGCCATAGTCCTTGAGGGTTTGCTTCATCCAAAGCAGTTGAGCACAGCAAGAGCCAGCAGCAATGTATTCAGCTTCCGCAGTAGACAGTGATACGCAGTTCTGTTTCTTCGAGGGCCAACAGACCAAAGATCATCCGAGGAAATGACAAGTGCCAGATGTTGACTTGCGGTCCACACGATCACCATCATAGTCAGAGTCAGAATATCCAATGAGATCAAAAGCAGAGCCCTTGGGGTACCATAATCCTAGTGTTGGTGTGTGAGCTAGATATCGAAGAATATGCTTCACAGCCTTATGGTGTGATTCCTTCGGTGCAGCTTGAAATCGGGCACACATGCAAACACTAAGCATTATATCTGGCCTAGATGCACATAAGTACAATAAAGAACCAATCATGGAGCGGTATACCTTGTGATCGAAGTCAATAGCATTTTCATCAGAGCATAGATGGCCATTTGTGGGCATAGGAATTTTGACGCCTTTGCAATCTTGAATGCCGAATTTTCTCAGTACATCTTTGAGGTATTTATCCTGAGATATGAATATGCCATTGCGCTGTTGACGAATTTGAAGACCTAAGAAGAATTTCAACTCTCCCATCATAGACATTTGATATTCTTCACTCGTCATATAGGCAAATTCATCACTATAACGTTGGTCAGTACAGCCAAAGATAATATCATCAACATATATTTGGCACACAAACAGTTCACCATCATAAGATTTAGTAAAGAGAGTAGGGTCGAGTGAACCGGGTGTGAAGCCATTCTTCATGAAGAATTCCTTCAATGTATCATACCACGCCCGAGGGGCTTGCTTGAGGCCATAGAGGGCCTTATTAAGTCTGAAGACTTTGTCAGGATTGTTTGGATCTTCAAAACCTGGGGGTTGAGCAACATATACTTCTTCCTCAAGCTTACCATTGAGGAATGCACTTTTCACATCCATTTGATATAAGATGATATCATGATGGTTAGCATAAGCAAGTAATATGCGAATAGCCTCAAGTCTAGCAACAGGTGCAAAAGTTTCATCGAAATCAATTCCTTCAACCTGTGTGTAGCCTTGAGCTACCAGTCGTGCCTTATTCCTCACCACGAGGCCATTTTCATCTTGCTTGTTGCGGTAGATCCACTTTGTGCCAATGATATTATGCTTGCGAGGATCTGGATGTTTGACCAGTTCCCAGACATTGTTGAGCTCGAACTGATGTAATTCTTCTTGCATAGCCTGAATCCACTCCGGCTCCAGAAATGCTTCATCTACCTTAGTGGGCTCTGTGATAGAGACAAAAGCATAGTGCCCACAAAAGTTAGATAAATGTGAAGCTTTTGAGCGTGTGAGAGGACCTAGTGCTCTAATGTCATCGATGATCTTTTCCACTTGCACTTCTTTTGCAACGCGAGGATGAGCTGGTTGTCGCTGAGGAATTTGATCAGCATTTTCTTCAGCACCATTTTCCTCAGCATTTTCTTGAGGTGCATCAGCTCGACGTTCTTCATGAACTGGAATGAATTCTTCAGCAGATTCTTCAGTAGGGATGACATCCTCAGTTGCCTTGAACTTGATAGAATCCTCAGGTGCTGGTTCATCTAACACAGAAGGTAGGTGCTCTCTTTGCGAGCCATTAGTTTCATCGAACCGCACATCTACAGTGTCAACAATCTTGTGAAGAACAATGTTGAAGACTCTGTAGGTGTGCGAGTCCTTTCTGTAACCAAGCATAAAACCTTCATGTGCTTTCGGTGCAAATTTAGAATTGTGGTGAGGATCTCTAATCCAACATTTAGCACCGAAGACTTTGAAATAACTCACATTGGGTTTCTTGTCAGTGAGGAGTTCATAGGCCGTCTTCTTGAAGAATTTGTGAAGATATAATCTGGTGATGATGTGGCACGCAGTATCAATTGCATCAATCCAAAAATGCTGAGGCGTTTTGGATTCATCAAGCATAGTGCGAGCCATCTCAACAAGAGTTCTGTTCTTGCGCTCCACGATGCCATTTTGCTGAGGAGTATAGGGAGCAGATAACTCATGAGTAATACCAAGTTCATCAAGATAGGCATCAAGACCGGAATTCTTGAACTCGGTTCCATTGTCACTTCTGATGTGCTTGATCTTCACACCAAAGTTGGTTGAAGCCCTCGAGGAAAATCGTTTGAAGACTTCCTGCACTTCATGTTTGTAAGTAACAATGTGTACCCATGTATATCGAGAGTAATCATCAACAATGACAAAACCATATAGAGATGCATCATTAGTGACTGCTGAGTAATGATTAGGTCCGAAGAGGTCCATGTGAAGCAATTCGAATGGACGAGTAGTGGTCATGATAGTCTTCGCTGGATGCTTGGCCTTGGTCATTTTTCCAGCTTCACAGGCTCCGCATAGGTGATCCTTGAGGAATTTGACATTCTCAATGCCAATGACATGCTTCTTCTTTGCAAGCGTGTGCAAATTCCTCATGCCTGCGTGACCAAGTCGTCGATGCCATAGCCAGCCTTCTGAAGCTTTTGCAAGTAGACACACGGCTGGTTGTGGTCCTGTAGAGAAATTAGCTATATACATATCTCCTCTCCTAAAGCCTTCGAAGACTTTGGAATTGTCAGCTTCCATAATCACAACACAGCGATACTTGCCAAAGACAACAACCATATCAAGATCACAAAGCATTGAGACTGACATGAGGTTGTATCCTAAGGACTCAACAAGCATGACTTTGTCCATGTGTTTATCCTTAGAGATTGCAACCTTACCAAGACCCAATACCTGACTTTTGCCTTTGTCAGCAAAGATGATATGCTTCAGATGTGACGGTGATAAGGGAGCATCCATCAATAGATTCTTGTCACCAGTCATGTGATTCGTACATCCACTATCGAGGACCCACTCACTAGCTTTGGGTTGATCATCCTGCAGATGAATTAGTGTAGCTTACAATCTCATATGCTTCATCAGTGAAGAATATGATATCAAGTTCATCAGATGAATTTCATCAAGTAGTAAACAGATATAGCAGTATTAGGACGTGTGAAATGAAAGTTCATTTCATCATGATTCACCTGCGTCCTTTCAGGCAATTTTGTCAGGTCCCCAGCAAATTCTTCAGACGTTAAAGCACGTCTGGAGACCTGACCTTGCAGAAGAGATTAGTTCTTTTTCTTCACCACCCACATCTAAAGGGGTGGCAAAGAGTTCATTACTCTGCGAGCACCATACGAGAATGGTGGCATAGAGGCCAAACCATTTCGTTTCACATAAGAGGGGTTAGGGTAAGCATATGAATAAGCAGAGAAATTCTTCGAGGACTTATGAACATAATGGTTTGAAGAATAATGCACATATTCATAGCCCTTAGCTCTACCCTGTGAGACAGAGTTGTTAGCACAATGATAATCATATGAGGACTTTGATCCTTTTGAGGAATTTGATCCACGTGAGGAATTTGGTCCGTATGAGGACTTGGATCCATATGAAGAATTTGGTCCATATGAAGAATTTGATCTGGGGTTCCTGTTCTTCACAGGTGGTGTCATGAGGACATTCACCTGAAGAGTTTCGAGGCACTTCTTCGGAACCCAGATTTTCTTCATAGGAGAACCATTCCTGCAGTTAGTGCCAACATATCTAGCAAATACTTCACCATTCTGATTTTTGAACAGTTTATAGTTGGAGTCAAATGACTCATCAGAAGAATGAGGAGATTCACATGTAAAGCCAGATAAGTTAGATGGATCAACTGGAGGTCCCTTTGCAGCAACCCATGAGGTTTTGGGGTACTGCTCAGGCTTCCAATATGTTCCATCAGCATTGAGTTTCCTCTCAAAGGCAATACCCTCTTTCCTAGGGTTTCTGTTGAGGATCTGCTTTTTAAGCACATCACAAAGAGTCTGATGCCCTTTGAGGCTTTTGTACATGCCTGTCATGTACAATTCCTTCAGCCCTGCATTGTCAGTGATACTAGCAATGTCCTCAGATGAGGAATTAGTGATAGCAGAGGCAGGTGAAGAATTTGTAACAGTTGAAGCATTTGAACATTCAGGTGAAGAATTAGCAGATTCACGTTCAATGCACTTTAAGCATGGGGGAACAAATTCTTCCTGAGAAGTGCTGATTTGTTGAGCTAGTAATGAATCGCGCTCCTTCTGAAGATCTTCATAACTCACTCTTAGCTTCTCAAGATCTTGCTTTCTTTGAATAGATTCAGAAGAAAGCTTCTCGTGATCAGTCAAGAGAGTATTATGTTGATCTTGAAGGGCGTCAAACTTGGAATGAAGTCTCTGAAGACATTCACCCAATACTTTTGACTGATCCATTTCTTTACCCAACATATCATCACTTTTGTCTAGCATGTTTTGAACTTGTTCCAAAGCTGTTTGTTGTTTAGTGGCAATGCAAACAAGTTTGGTATAACAAGATTCAATGTCATCATCAGACTCGTCATTATCAGATTCATCATTATCAGATTCATCGTCACAAAACTCGGATGAGGAGCATTCGGTTACCTCGTCACCCTTTGCCATGAGACATGATGCAGAAGATGATGATTCTGACTCGAAAGTCATCGTTTTGAGAGATTCCTTGAAGTCCTCAAACCAGGGATCATGAAGGGTTCGATGACCTTCATAGACATCAGAGATTCGGTCCCAGATAAGCTTCGCATTGCAAAGATGCATAATGCGCCTGAATTCATCTCTGGATAGGCAGGAACAGATGATATCCTTCGCCACGATGTCAAGTCGAGTGTACTTGCGGATATCATCAGCATCCGCCATCTTGCATAGATCAGTAAGACCAATATCAGTGACGGTCCACAGCTCGCTGTTCATTGCCATGAGGCGTTTCCTCATCATGGCCTTCCACTTGGGATAATCATGACCGTCAAAGATAGGGCATGTCACTTTCTTCATACCTGCGGTCGACATAACTAAAACTCCAGGCGGTTAAACCAAAATCACACAGAACAAGGGAGTACCTTGCTCTGATACCAATTGAAAGTGCGTTATATCGACTAGAGGGGGGTGAATAGGCGATTTTTATGAATTCTTCACTGAGGAATTTGCCGGTGAGGAAATTCCTTAGCGAAGAACTACTAGCAGCGGAATAAGTACTCAGAAGTAAGCATAACAGAATACAAGCATGGTCATCATGATGAAATGAAGACTAGCACAGAGTACAGAAAGCGTAATCACAGGATAACACAAGATGAAGACAAACAAACTGAAGAAATTAAACTGAGGAAATTGAGAAAGTCTTCAGTCAAAGTCTTCAAACACAGATATGAACAAACACTCAACACAGTAATGAGGAAATGAAAGGGTTGAGGAAATAGAACCAGTTAGGTTGGTGAAGACAATGATTTGGTAGACCAGTTCCAACTGCTGTCTCAGTTGTACATCTGGTTGGAGCGACTGAGTATTTAAACTCAAGGACACGCAGTCCCGGACACCCAGTCACTGAGCACGCAGCTCAGGACACCCAGTCCTCACCGTATTCTCCTTGAACTAAGGTCACGCAGACCTCGTCCAATCACTCGTGGTAAGTCTTCAGGCGACTTCCGAACCTTCACAGACTTGGTCACTCGGCGATCCACAATTCCTCTTGGATGCTCTAGACCATGATGCCTAACCGTCTGGAAGAAGCACAGTCTTCAAAGGTAACAAGTGTCGGATCCACGCAGGATCAATTTCTTCAGTGATGCTCAATCACTTTGGGTTTGTAGGGGTTTGGTTTTAGGTTTTCCTCACTTGATGATTTTCGCTCAAAGTCCTCAGAGGATGGGTTGCTCTCAAATGACAAGTGTCAAGTTCTCTCGGAGCAGCCAACCAGCTAGTGGTTGTAGGGGCGGCTATTTATAGCCTAGGGAGCAGCCCGACATGATAAGACATAAATGCCCTTCAATGATATGACCATTAGGTGGATAAGATATTTTGGGACAGCTGGCGTGCAGCACAGCAACGGTCGGAAATTTGACTCTCAAATTCCTCAGGGCTATCATGTTCCTCACTGTGTAGGCAATTTGCACTAGCGAATTCCTAACTCCTCAGTCAGAACAAATTCATCAGCGACCAGAAGAACTTCGTTTCTGTCACTGAAGAAAGTGACTGAACTGCATGAGATTTCCAAAGGCTTCACTCGAAGGGATTGGTAGGTGTAGGATTTTGAGTTGAGCATCACATGGAAATTTTTCCTTAGTATTTCCTCGACCCCCTTTAACAGTACGGTGTTTCCTATGACTCAAGAAAGAGAAAATGAAACTACGAAAGCAAAAGTCTTCACACTTCATGTTCCTCAAATGAATACCAAGTCTTCAAGGTCACACCAATTTCTTCACTTTCAAAGTCTTCAGAAAGTCTTTAGAATATCAAAGTCTTCAGTCGAAGAACTTCATATTTAGGGGTCGACTTTCTCTGTAAATATCAAACTCCTCATAGACTTATAGACCTATGTACACTTACAAACGCATTAGTCCCTTAACCTATAAGTCTTCAATACACCAAAATCACTAAGGGGCACTACATGCACTTACATGAACCGAGTGTGGCTACGCCCGGTCCTTGCGAAGGTTAAAACATCACTAACTTGATGAACTATCGTTGTGGTTTTGATGCGTAGGTAAGAAGGTTTCTTGCTAAGCCCGTAGCAGCCACGTAAAACTTGCAACAACAAAGTAGAGGACGTCTAACTTGTTTTTGCAGGGCATGTTGTGATGTGATATGGTCAAGATGTGATGCTATATTTATTGTATGAGATGATCATGTTTTGTAACTGAAGTTATCGGCAACTAGCAAGAGCCATATGGTTGTCGCTTTATTGTATGAAATGCAAACGCCCTATAATTGCTTTACTTTATCACTAAGCGGTAGCGATAGTCGTAAAAGCAATAGATGGCGTAAACGACAATGATGCTACGATGGAGATCAAGGTGTCGCGCCGGTGACGATGGTGATCACAATGGTGCTTCGGAGATGGAGATCACAAGCACAAGATGATGATGGCCATATCATATCACTTATATTGATTGCATGTGATGTTTATCCTTTATGCATCTTATCTTGCTTTGATTGACGGTAGCATTTTAAGATGATCTCTCACTAAAAATTATCAAGAAGTGTTCTCCCTGAATATGCACCATTGCCAAAGTTCGTCGTGCCCAGACACCACGTGATGATCGGGTGTGATAAGCTCTACGTCCATCTACAACGGGTGCAAGCCAGTTTTGCACACGCAGAATATTCAGGTTATACTTGACGAGCCTAGCAATTGCAGATATGGCCTCGGAACACGGAGACCGAAAGGTCGAGTGTGAATCATATAGTAGATATGATCAACATAGTGATGTTCACCATTGAAAACTACTCCATCTCACGTGATGATCGGTTATGGTTTAGTTGATTTGGATCACGTGATCACTTAGATGACTAGAAAGATATCTGTCTAAGTGGGAGTTCTTAAGTAATATGATTAATTGAACTTAAATTTATCATGAACTTAGTACCTCATAGTATTTTGCTTGTCTATGTTTGTTGTAGATAGATGGCTCGTGTTATTGTTCCGTTGAATTTTAATGCGTTCCTTGAGAAAGCAAAGTTGAAAGATGATGGTAGCAATTACACGGACTGGGTCCGTAATTTGAGGATTATCCTCATTGCTGCACAGAAGAATTACGTCCTGTAAGCACCGCTGGGTGCCAGGCCTGCTGTAGGAGCAATGCCAGATGTTGTGAACGTCTGGCAGAGCAAAGATGATGACTACTCTATAGTTCAGTGTGTCATGCTTTACGGCTTAGAACCGGGTCTTCAACGACGTTTTGAACGTCATGGAGCATATGAGATGTTCCAGGAGTTGAAGTTAATATTTCAAGCAAATGCCCGAATTGAGAGATATGAAGTCTCCAATAAGTTCTACAGCTGCAAGATGGAGGAGAATAGTTCTGTGAGTGAACATATACTCAAAATGTCTGGGTATAATAATCACTTGATTCAACTGGGAGTTAATCTTCCGGATGATAGCGTCATTGACAGAATTCTCCAATCACTGCCACCAAGCTATAAGAGCTTCGTGATGAACTATAATATGCAAGGGATGAACAAGACAATTCCCGTGCTCTTCGCAATGCTAAAGGCTGCGCAGATAGAAATCAAGAAGGAGCATCAAGTGTTGATGGTCAACAAGACCACTAGTTTCAAGAAAAAGGGCAAAGGGAAGAAGAAGGGGAACTTCAAGAAGAACAAGAAGCAAGTTTCTGCTCAAGAGAAGAAACCCAAGTCTGGACCTAAGCCTGAAACTGAGTGCTTCTACTGCAAGCAAACTGGTCACTGGAAGCGGAACTGCCCCAAGTATTTTAGCGGATAAGAAGGATGGCAAAGTGAACAAAGGTATATGTGATATACATGTTATTGATGTGTACCTAACTAGAGCTCATAGTAGCTCCTGGGTATTTGATACTGGTTCTGTTGCTAATATTTGCAACTCGAAACAGGGACTACGGAATAAGCGAGCACTGGCCAAGGACGAGGTGACGATGCGCGTGGGAAACGGTTCCAAAGTCGATGTGACCGCGGTCGGCATGCTACCTCTACATCTACATTCGGGATTAGTTTTAGACATGAATAATTGTTATTTGGTGCCAGCGTTGAGCATGAACATTATATCTGGATCTTGTTTGATGCGAGACGGTTATTCATTTAAATCAGAGAATAATGGTTGTTCTATTTATATGAGTAATATCTTTTATGGTCATGCACCCTTGAAGAGTGGTATATTTTTATTGAATCTCGATATTAGTGATACACAAATTCATAATGTCGAAGCCAAAAGATGCAGAGTTGATAATGATAGTGCAACTTATTTGTGGCACTGCCGTTTAGGTCATATCGGTGTAAAACGCATGAAGAAACACCATACTGATGGACTTTTGGAATCACTTGATTATGAATCACTTGGTACTTGCGAACCGTGCCTCATGGGCAAGATGACTAAAACACCGTTCTCCGGTACTATGGAGAGAGCAACAGATTTGTTGGAAATTATACATACAGATGTATGTGGTCCGATGAATATTGAAGCTCGTGGCGGATATCGTTATTTTCTCACCTTCACAGATGATTTGAGCAGATATGGGTATATCTACTTAATGAAACACAAGTCTTAAACATTTGAAAAGTTCAAAGAATTTCAGAGTGAAGTGGAAAATCATCATAACAAGAAAATAAAGTTTCTACGATCTGATCGTGGAGGAGAATATTTGAGTTACGAGTTTGGTTTACATTTGAAACAATGCGGAATAGTTTCGCAACTCACGCCACCCGGAACACCACAAATAAATGGTGTGTCCGAACGTCGTAATCGTACTTTACTAGATATGGTGCGATCTATGATGTCTCTTACTGATTTACCGCTATCGTTCTGGGGTTATGCTTTAGAGACGGCTGCATTCACATTGAATAGGGCACCATCAAAATCCGTTGAGACAACGCCTTATGAAATATGGTTTGGCAAGAAACCAAAGTTGTCGTTTCTTAAAGTTTGGGGCTGCGATGCTTATGTGAAGAAACTTCAACCAGATAAGCTCGAACCTAAATCGGAGAAATGTGTCTTCATAGGATACCCAAAAGAGACTGTTGGGTACACCTTCTATCACAGATCCGAAGGCAAGACATTCGTTGCTAAGAATGGATCCTTTCTAGAAAAGGAGTTTCTCTCGAAAGAAGTGAGTGGGAGGAAAGTAGAACTTGATGAGATAACTATGTCTGCTCCCTTATTGGAAAGTAGTTCATCACAGAAATCAGTTCCTGTGACATCTACACCAATTAGTGAGGAAGTTAATGATATTGATCATGAAACTTCAAATCGAGTTTCTACTGAACCTCGTAGGTCTACCAGAGTAAGATCTGCACCAGAGTGGTACGGTAATCCTATTCTGGAAGTCATGTTACTTGACCATGATGAACCTATGAACTATGAGGAAGCGATGATGAGCCCAGATTTCGCAAAATGGCTAGAAGCCATGAAATCTGAGATGGGATCCATGTATGAGAACAAAGTATGGACTTTGGTTGACTTGCCCGATGATCGGCAAGCCATTGAGAATAAATGGATCTTTAAGAAGAAGACTGATGCTGACGGTAATGTAACTGTCTATAAAGCTCGACTTGTTGCGAAAGGTTTTCGCAAGTTCAAGTGGTTGACTACGATGAGACTTTCTCACCCGTAGTGATGCTTAAGTCTGTCCGAATCATGTTAGCGATTGCCGCATTTTATGATTATGAAATATGGCAGATGGATGTCAAAACAGCATTCCTGAATGGATTTCTGGAAGGAGAGTTGTATATGATGCAACCGGAAGGTTTTGTCGATCCTAAGGGAGCTAACAAAGTGTGCAAGCTCCAACGATCAATCTATGGTCTGGTGCAAGCCTCTCGGAGTTGGAATAAACGCTTTGATAGTGTGATCAAGGCATATGGTTTTATACAGACTTTTGGAGAAGCCTGTATTTACAAGAAAGTGAGTGGGAGCTCTGTAGCATTTCTAATATTATATGTGGACGACATATTGTTGATTGGAAATGATATAGAATTTCTGGATAGCATAATAGGATACTTGAATAAAAGTTTTTTGAAAGACCTCGGTGAAGCTGCTTACATTTTGGGCATCAAGATCTATAGAGGTAGATCAAGACGCTTGATTGGACTTTCACAATGCACGTACCTTGATAAAGTGTTGAAAAGGTTCAATATGGATCAGGCAAAGAAATGGTTCTTGCCTGTATTACAAGGTATAAAATTGAGTCAGACTCAATGTCCGACCACTTCAGAAGATAGAGAGAAAATGAAAGGAATTACCTATGCTTCAGCCATAGGCTTTATCATGCATGCAATGCTGTGTACCAGACCTGATGTGTGCCTTGCTATTAGTTTGGCAGGGAGGTACCAAAGTAATCCAGGAGTGGGTCACTGGACAGCGGTCAAGAACATCCTGAAATACCTGAAAAGGACTAAGTATATGTTTCTCGTATATGGAGGTGACAAAGAGCTAGTCGTAAATGGTTATGTCGATGCAAGCTTTGACACTGATCCGGACGATTCTAAATCGCAAACCGGATACGTATTTTTATTAAATGGTGGAGCTGTAAGTTGGTGCAGTTCTAAACAAAGTGTCGTGGCGGGATCTACATGTGAAGCGGAGTACATAGCTGCTTCGGAAGCAGCAAATGAAGGAGTCTGGATGAGGGAGTTCATTTCCGATCTAGGTGTTATACCTAGTGCATCGGGACCAATGAAGATCTTCTGTGACAATACTGGTGCAATTGCCTTGGCAAAGGAATCCAGATTTCACGAGAGGACCAAGCACATCAAGAGACGCTTCAATTCCATTCAGGACCAAGTCCAAGTGGGAGACATAGAGATTTGCAAGATACATACGGATCTGAATGTTGCAGACCCATTGACTAAACCTCTCTCACGAGCAAAACATGATCAGCACCAAGACTCCATGGGTGTTAGAATCATTACTATGTAATCTAGATTATTGACTCTAGTGCAAGTGGGAGACTGAAGGAAATATGCCCTAGAGGCAATAATAAAGTTATTATTTATTTCCTCATATCATGATAAATGTTTATTATTCATGCTAGAATTGTATTAACCGGAAACATGATACATGTGTGAATACATAGACAAACACAAAGTCACTAGTATGCCTCTACTTGACTAGCTCGTTTATCAAAGATGGTTATGTTTCATAGCCATGGACAAAAGAGTTGTCATTTGATTAACGGGATCACATCATTAGGAGAATGATGTGATTGACATGACCCATTCTGTTAGCCTAGCACTTGATCGTTTAGTATGTTGCTATTGCTTTCTTCATGACTTATACATGTTCCTATAACTATGAGATTATGCAACTCCCGTTTACCGGAGGAACACTTTGGGTGCTACCAAACGTCACAACGTAACTGGGTGATTATAAAGGAGTACTACAGGTGTCTCCAAAGGTACATGTTGAGTTGGCATAATTCGAGATTAGGTTTTGTCACTCCGATTGTCGGAGAGGTATCTCGGGGCCCTCTCGGTAATACTCATCACTTAAGCCTTGCAAGCATTGTAACTAATGAGTTAGTTACGAAATGATGTATTACGGAACGAGTAAAGAGACTTGCCAGTAACGAGATTGAACTTGGTATTGGATACCGATGATCGAATCTCGGGCAAGTAACATACCGATGACAAAGGGAACAACGTATGTTGTTATGCGGTTTGACCGATAAAGTGTTGGGGAACGTTGCAGAAAATTAAAATTTTTCCTACGGTTTCACCAAGATCCATCTATGAGTTCATCTAAGCAACGAGTCTAGGGAGAGAGTTTGCATCTACATACCACTTGTAGATCGCGTGCGGAAGCTTGCAAGGTGATGATGTAGTCGTACTCGACGTGATTCAAATCACCGATGACCTTAGCACCGAACGGACGGCACCTCCGCGTTCAACACACGTACGGAACAGCCACGTCTCCTCCTTCTTGATCCAGCAAGGGAGGGAGGAGAGGTTGAGGGAGATGGCACCAGCAGCAGCACGACGGCGTGGTGTTGATGGAGCTGCAGTACTCCGGCAGAGCTTCGCTAAGCTATAAGGAGGTGGAGGAGGTGTTGGGGAGGGAGAAGGAGGCAACCAAAGGCCAGGGCTCAAGGTATGAAGTCCCTCCTCTCCCCCCACTATATATAGGGGTGCCAAGGGGGGGTGGCCGGCCCTAGGAGATCCAATCTCCTAGGGGGTGCGGCGGCCTAGGGGGGTTTCCCTCCCCCCCAAGGCACCTAGGAGGTGCCTTCCACTAGTAGGACTCCTCCCCCTTGGAAACCCTAGGCGCATGGGCCTTGTGGGGCTGGTGCCCTTGGCCCATGTAGGCCAAGGCGCACCCCCTACAGCCCATGTGGCCCCCGGGGATGGGTGGCCCCACCCGGTGGGCCCCCGGGACCCCTCCGGTGGTCCCGGTACAATACCGATAACCCCGAAACTTGTCCCGATGCCCGAAACAGGACTTCCCATATATAAATCTTTACCTCCGGACCATTCCGGAACTCCTCGTGACGTCCGGGATCTCATCCGGGACTCCGAACAACATTCGGGTTACTGCATATACATATCCCTACAACCCTAGCGTGACTGAACCTTAAGTGTGTAGACCCTACGGGTTCGGGAGACATGTAGACATGACCGAGACTCTCTTAGTCAATAACCATCAGCGGGATCTGGATACCCATGATGGCTCCCACATGCTCCTCGATGTTGTCATCGGATGAACCACTATGTCGAGGATTCGATCAAAACCCTGTATGCAATTCCCTTTGTCAATCGGTACGTTACTTGCCCGAGACTCGATCGTCGGTATCCCAATACCTTGTTCAGTCTCGTTACCGGCAAGTCACTTTACTCGTACCGTAATGCATGATCCCGTGTCCAACACCTTGGTCACATTGAGCTCATTATGATGATGCATTACTGAGTGGGCCCAGAGATACCTCTCCGTCATACGGAGTGACAAATCCCAGTCTCGATCCGTGTCAACCCAACAGCTACTTTCGGAGATACCTGTAATGCACCTTTATAGTCACCCAGTTACGTTGTGACGTTTGGTACACCCAAGGCATTCTTACGGTATCCGGGAGTTACACGATCTCATGGTCGAAGGAAGTGATACTTGACACTTGCAAAGCTCTAGCAAAACGAACTACTCGATCTTTTATGCTATGCTTAGGATTGGGTCTTGTCCATCACATCATTCTCCTAATGATGTGATCCCGTTATCAACGACATCCAATGTCCATAGTCAGGAAACCATGACTATCTGTTGATCACAACGAGCTGGTCAACTAGAGGCTTACCAGGGACATTGTGTGGTCTAAGTATTCACACGTGTATTACGATTTCCAGATAATACAGTTATAGCATGAATACAAGACAATTATCATGAACAATGAAATATAATAATACTTTTATTATTGCCTCTAGGGCATATTTCCAACAGTCTCCCACTTGCACTAGAGTCACTAATCTAGTTACATTGTGATGAATCGAACACCCATAGAGTTCTGGTGTTGATCATGTTTTGCACGCGAGAGAGGTTTAGTCAGCGGATCTGCGACATTCAGATCCGTGTGTACTTTGCAAATCTCTATGTCTCCATCTTGAACATTTTCACGGATGGAGTTGAAACGACGCTTGATGTGCCTGGTCTTCTTGTGAAACCTGGGCTCCTTTACGAGGGCAATAGCTCCAGTGTTGTCACAGAAGAGTTTGATCGGCCCCGACGCATTGGGTATGACTCCTAGGTCGGTGATGAACTCCTTCACCCAAATCGCTTCATGTGCTGCCTCCGAGGCTGCCATGTACTCCGCTTCACACGTAGATCCCGCCACGACGCTCTGCTTGCAGCTGCACCAGCTTACTGCTCCACCATTCAACATATACACGTATCCGGTTTGTGACTTAGAGTCATCCGGATCTGAGTCGAAGCTAGCGTCGACGTAACCCTTTACGACGAGCTCTTCGTCTCCTCCATAAACGAGAAACATGTCCTTTGTCCTTTTCAGGTACTTCAGGATATTCTTGACCGCTGTCCAGTGTTCCTTGCTGGGATTACTTTGGTATCTTGCTACCAAACTTACGGCAAGGTTTACATCGGGTCTGGTACACAGCATGGCATACATAATAGATCCTATGGCTGAAGCATAGGGGATGACACTCATCTCTTCTTTATCTTTTGCCGTGGTCGGTGACTGAGCTGAGCTCAGTCTCATACCTTGTAATATAGGCAAGAACCCCTTCTTGGACTGATCCATTCTGAATCTCTTCAAAATCTTATCAAGGTATGTACTTTGTGAAAGACCTATGAGGCGTCTCGATCTATCTCTATAGATCTTGATGCCTAATATATAAGCAGCTTCTCCAAGGTCCTTCATTGAAAAACACTTATTCAAGTAGGCCTTAATGCTGTCCAGAAATTCTATATTATTTCCCATCAGGAGTATGTCATCTACATATAATATGAGAAATGCTACAGAGCTCCCACTCACTTTCTTGTAAACGCAGGCTTCTCCATAAGTCTGCATAAACCCAAACGCTTTGATCATCTCATCAAAGCAAATGTTCCAACTCCGAGATGCTTGCACCAGTCCATAAATGGATCGCTGGAGCTTGCATACTTTGTTAGCGTTCTGAGGATCGACAAAACCTTCCGGCTGCATCATATACAGTTCTTCCTTAAGATGCCCGTTAAGGAATGCTGTTTTGACGTCCATCTGCCATATCTCATAATCATAGTATGCGGCAATTGCTAACATGATTCGGACGGACTTTAGCTTCGCTACGGGAGAGAATGTCTCGTCGTAGTCAATCCCTTGAACCTGTCGATAACCCTTAGCGACAAGTCGAGCTTTATAGATGGTAACATTACCATCCGCGTCCGTCTTCTTCTTAAAGATCCATTTGTTTTCTATCGCTCGCCGATCATCGGGCAAGTCTGTCAAAGTCCATACTTTGTTTTTATACATGGATTCTATCTCGGATTTCATGGCTTCAAGCCATTTGTTGGAATCCGGGCCCGTCATTGCTTCTTCATAGTTCGAAGGTTCATTGTTGTCTAACAACATGATTTCCAGGACAGGGTTGCCGTACCACTCTGGTGCGGAACGTGTCCTTGTGGACCTACGAAGTTCAGCAGTAACTTGATCCGAAGTACCTTGATCATTATCATGGTTTTCCTCTTCAGTTGGTGTGGGCATCACAGGAATGGTTTCCTGTGCTGCGTCACTATCCCGCTCAAGAGGTAGTACTTCATCGAGTTCTACTTTCCTCCCACTTACTTCTTTCGAGAGAAACTCTTTTTCCAGAAAGCATCCGTTCTTGGCAACAAAGATCTTGCCTTCGGATCTTAAGTAGAAGGTATACCCTATAGTTTCCTTAGGGTATCCTATGAATACGCATTTTTCCGACTTGGGTTCGAGCTTTTCAGGTTGAAGTTTCTTGACATAAGCTTCGCATCCCCAAACTTTTAGAAATGACAGCTTAGGTTTCTTTCCAAACCATAATTCATACGGTGTCGTCTCAACGGATTTAGACGGTGCCCGATTTAAAGTGAATGTAGCTGTCTCTAGAGCGTATCCCCAAAATGATAGCGGTAAATCGGTAAGAGACATCATAGACCGCACCATATCCAATAGAGTGCGATTACGACGTTCGGACACACCGTTTCGCTGAGGTGTTCCAGGCGGCGTGAGCTGTGAAACGATTCCACATTTCTTTAAGTGTGTACCAAATTCGTGACTTAAGTATTCTCCTCCACGATCTGATCGTAAGAATTTTATCTTTCGGTCACGTTGATTCTCCACCTCATTCTGAAATTCCTTGAACTTTTCAAAGGTCTCAGACTTGTGTTTCATTAAGTAGACATACCCATATCTACTCAAGTCATCTGTGAGAGTGAGAACATAACGATATCCTCCGCGAGCCTCAACGCTCATTGGACCGCACACATCGGTATGTATGATTTCCAACAAGTTGGTTGCTTGCTCCATTGTTCCGGAGAACGGAGTCTTGGTCATTTTACCTAAGAGGCATGGTTCGCACGTGTCAAACGATTCATAATCAAGAGACTCTAAAAGTCCATCGGCATGGAGCTTCTTCATGCGCTTGACACCAATGTGACCAAGGCGGCAGTGCCACAAGTATGTGGGACTATCGTTATCAACTTTAAATCTTTTGGCATCTACACTATGAACATGTGTAATATTATGCTCGAGATTCATTAAGAATAAACCATTGACCATCGGAGCATGACCATAAAACATATCTCTCATATAAATCGAACAACCATTATTCTCAGACTTAAATGAGTAGCCATCTCGTATTAAACGAGATCCAGATACAATGTTCATGCTCAAACTTGGCACTAAATAACAATTATTAAGGTTCAAAACTAATCCCGTAGGTAAATGTAGAGGCAGCGTGCCGACGGCGATCACATCGACTCTGGAACCATTCCCGACGCGCATCGTCACCTCGTCCTTCGCCAGTCTCCGTTTATTCCGCAGCTCCTGCTGTGAGTTACAAATATGAGCAACGGCACCGGTATCAAATACCCAGGAGTTACTACGAGTACTGGTAAGGTACACATCAATCACATGTATATCAAATATACCTTTGGTGTTGTCGGCCTTCTTATCCGCAAAATATTTGGGGCAGTTCCGCTTCCAGTGACCCTTCCCTTTGCAATAAAAGCACTCAGTCTCAGGCTTGGGTCCATTCTTTGACTTCTTCCCGGTAACTGGCTTACCAGGCGCGGCAACATCTTTGCCGTCCTTCTTGAAGTTCTTCTTACCCTTGCCCTTCTTGAACTTAGTGGTCTTATTGACCATCAACACTTGATGTTCTTTCTTGATTTCAGCCTCTGCTGACTTCAGCATCGAGAACACTTCAGGAATGGTCTTTTCCATCCCCTGCATGTTGTAGTTCATCACAAAGCTCTTGTAGCTTGGTGGGAGCGACTGGAGGATTCTGTCAATGACCGCCTCATCTGGGAGGTTAATGTTCAGCTGGGTCATACGGTTGTGCAACCCAGACATCTTCAGGATGTGCTCACTGACAGAACTGTTTTCCTCCATCTTACAACTGTAGAACTTGTCGGAGACATCATATCTCTCGACCCGGGCATGAGCTTGAAAAACTAGTATCAGCTCTTCGAACATCTCATATGCTCCGTGGTGCTCAAAACGCTTTTGGAGCCCCGGTTCTAAGCTGTAAAGCATGCCGCACTGAACGAGGGAGTAATCATCAGCACGAGACTGCCAAGCATTCATAATGTCTTGGTTCTCTGGGACGGGAGCGTCACCTAGCGGTCCTTCTAGGACATATTGTTTCCTGGCAGCTATGAGGATGATCCTCAGGTTCCGGACCCAGTCCGTATAGTTGCTGCCATCATCTTTCAGCTTGGTTTTCTCTAGGAACGCGTTGAAGTTCATGTTGACATTAGCGTTGGCCATTGATCTACAAGACATATTTGCAAAGGTTTTAGACTAAGTTCATGATAATAAAGTTCTAATCAAATTATGAACTCCCACTTAGATTAGACATCCCTTTAGTCATCTAAGTGTTACACGATCCGAGTCGACTAGTCCGTGTCCGATCATCACGTGAGACGGACTAGTCATCGTCGGTGAACATTTTCATGTTGATCGTATCTTCCATACGACTCGTGTTCAACCTTTCGGTCTCCGTGTTCCGAGGCCATGTCTGCACATGCTAGGCTCGTCAAGTTAACCCTAAGTGTTTTCGCTGTGTAAAACTGTCTTACACCCGTTGTATGTGAACGTAAGAATCCATCACACCCGATCATCACGTGGTGCTTAGAAACGACGAACTGTAGCAACGGTGCACAGTTAGGGGAGAACACTTCTTGAAATTTTTATAAGGGATCATCTTATTTACTACCGTCGTCCTAAGTAAACAAGATGCATAATACATAATAAACATCACATGCAATTATATAGTTGTGACATGATATGGCCAATATCATATAGCTCCATTGATCTTCATCTTCGGGGCTCCATGATCATCTTGTCACCGGCTTGACACCATGATCTCCATCATCATGATCTCCATCATCGTGTCTTCATGAAGTTGTCACGCCAACGACTACTTCTACTTCTATGACTAACGTTTAGCAATAAAGTAAAGTAGTTTACATGATGTTATTCAATGACACGCAGGTCATACAAAAGAATAATGACAACTCCTATGGCTCCTGCCGGTTGTCATACTCATCGACATGCAAGTCGTGAATCCTATTACAAAGAACATGATCTCATACATCACAATTCATCATTCATCACAACTTCTGGCCATATCACATCACATGATCAATCGCTGCAAAAACAAGTTAGACGTCCTCTAATTGTTGTTGCATCTTTTACGTGGCTGCAATTGGGTTCTAGCAAGAACGTTTTCTTACCTACGAATCACCACAACGTGATTTTGTCAACTTCTATTTACCCTTCATAAGGGCCCTGTTCATCGATTCCGCTCCAACTAAGGTGGGAGAGACAGACACCCGCCAGCCACCTTATGCAACTTGTGCATGTCAGTCGGTGGAACCGGTCTCACGTAAGTGTACGTGTAAGGTTGGTCCGGGCCGCTTCATCCCACAATACCGTTGAGCAAGAAAGGACTAGTAGAGGCAAGTAAGATGACAAAATCCATGCCCACAACAAAGTTGTGTTCTACTCGTGCAAAGAGAACTACGTATAGACCTAGCTCATGATGCCACTGTTGGGGAACGTTGCAGAAAATTAAAATTTTTCCTACGGTTTCACCAAGATCCATCTATGAGTTCATCTAAGCAACGAGTCTAGGGAGAGAGTTTGCATCTACATACCACTTGTAGATCGCGTGCGGAAGCTTGCAAGGTGATGATGTAGTCGTACTCGACGTGATTCAAATCACCGATGACCTTAGCACCGAACGGACGGCACCTCCGCGTTCAACACACGTACGGAACAGCCACGTCTCCTCCTTCTTGATCCAGCAAGGGAGGGAGGAGAGGTTGAGGGAGATGGCACCAGCAGCAGCACGACGGCGTGGTGTTGATGGAGCTGCAGTACTCCGGCAGAGCTTCGCTAAGCTATAAGGAGGTGGAGGAGGTGTTGGGGAGGGAGAAGGAGGCAACCAAAGGCCAGGGCTCAAGGTATGAAGTCCCTCCTCTCCCCCCACTATATATAGGGGTGCCAAGGGGGGGTGGCCGGCCCTAGGAGATCCAATCTCCTAGGGGGTGCGGCGGCCTAGGGGGGTTTCCCTCCCCCCCAAGGCACCTAGGAGGTGCCTTCCACTAGTAGGACTCCTCCCCCTTGGAAACCCTAGGCGCATGGGCCTTGTGGGGCTGGTGCCCTTGGCCCATGTAGGCCAAGGCGCACCCCCTACAGCCCATGTGGCCCCCGGGGATGGGTGGCCCCACCCGGTGGGCCCCCGGGACCCCTCCGGTGGTCCCGGTACAATACCGATAACCCCGAAACTTGTCCCGATGCCCGAAACAGGACTTCCCATATATAAATCTTTACCTCCGGACCATTCCGGAACTCCTCGTGACGTCCGGGATCTCATCCGGGACTCCGAACAACATTCGGGTTACTGCATATACATATCCCTACAACCCTAGCGTGACTGAACCTTAAGTGTGTAGACCCTACGGGTTCGGGAGACATGTAGACATGACCGAGACTCTCTTAGTCAATAACCATCAGCGGGATCTGGATACCCATGATGGCTCCCACATGCTCCTCGATGTTGTCATCGGATGAACCACTATGTCGAGGATTCGATCAAAACCCTGTATGCAATTCCCTTTGTCAATCGGTACGTTACTTGCCCGAGACTCGATCGTCGGTATCCCAATACCTTGTTCAGTCTCGTTACCGGCAAGTCACTTTACTCGTACCGTAATGCATGATCCCGTGTCCAACACCTTGGTCACATTGAGCTCATTATGATGATGCATTACCGAGTGGGCCCAGAGATACCTCTCCGTCATATGGAGTGACAAATCCCAGTCTCGATCCGTGTCAACCCAACAGCTACTTTCGGAGATACCTGTAATGCACCTTTATAGTCACCCAGTTACGTTGTGACGTTTGGTACACCCAAGGCATTCTTACGGTATCCGGGAGTTACACGATCTCATGGTCGAAGGAAGTGATACTTGACACTTGCAAAGCTCTAGCAAAACGAACTACTCGATCTTTTATGCTATGCTTAGGATTGGGTCTTGTCCATCACATCATTCTCCTAATGATGTGATCCCGTTATCAACGACATCCAATGTCCATAGTCAGGAAACCATGACTATCTGTTGATCACAACGAGCTGGTCAACTAGAGGCTTACCAGGGACATTGTGTGGTCTAAGTATTCACACGTGTATTACGATTTCCAGATAATACCGTTATAGCATGAATACAAGACAATTATCATGAACAATGAAATATAATAATACTTTTATTATTGCCTCTAGGGCATATTTCCAACATAAAGATCTTCATAGAATATGTACGAACCAATATGAACATCCAGGTTCCACTATTGGTTATTGATCGGAAACAGTTCTAGGTCATGTCTACATAGTTCTCGAACCCGTAGGGTCCGCACGCTTAATGTTACGATGACAGTTTTATTATGAGTTTATAAGTTTTGATGTACCGAAGTTTGTTCGGAGTCCCGGATGTGATCACGGACATGACGAGGAGTCTTGAAATGGTCGAGACATAAAGATTGATATATTGGACGGATATATTTGGATACCGGAAAGGTTCCGGATGAGATTGGGACTATACCGGAGATCCGGGAGGTTACCGGAACCCCCCGGTAAGTATATGGGCCTTATTGGGCCTTAGTGGAAAGGAGGGAGAAGGAGCAAAGGAGGGGCGCGCCCCCCCAAGCCCAATACAAATTGGGAAGGGGGCCGGCCCCCCCTTTCCTTCTTCCCTCCCCTCTCTTCCTTCCCTCTCCTACTCCTAATAGGAAAGGGGGGGCCAAACCTACTTGGAGTAGGATTGCCCCCCTAGGGCGCGCCTCTCCCCTTGGCCGGCCCCTCCTCCTCTCCCCCTTTATATACGGGGGAGGGGGGCACCCCTAAGATACACAAGTTGATCTACGGATCGTTCCTTAGCCGTGTGCGGTGCCCCCCTCCACCATATTCCACCTCGGTCATATCGTCGCGGAGTTTAGGCGAAGCCCTGCGCCGGTAGAACATCATCATCGTCACCACGCCGTCGTGCTGACGGAACTCATCCCCGATGCTTTGCTAGATTGGAGCACGGGGAACCTCATCGAGCTGAACGTGTGCTAAACACGGAGGTGTCGTACGTTCGGTGCTTGGATCGGTCGGATCGTGAACACGTACGACTACATCAACCGCGTTGTCATAACGCTTCCGCTTAACGGTCTACGAGGGTACGTAGATAACACTCTCCCCTCTCGTTGCTATGCCATCACCATGATCTTGCGTGTGCGTAGGAATTTTTTTGAAATTACTACGTTCCCCAACAGAATGCATTCAAAGGCTATAATAGAATTATCGGAAATCAGCCTCCCTGGAATGAAGGCACTTTGGTTCTCGGATATGAGGTCTGCCAAGAGAGAACGAAGGCGATTCACCAAACACTTGGACACAATTTTGTAAATCACATTGCACAAACTTATTGGCCGAAAATCCTTAAGTTCTTTAGGGAAAGGCACTTTTTGAATCGGCACAATAGCAGTATCATTCACACCCTCTGGCATGACTCCTGATTTGAAGAACTCCAACACCGCCGCCGTGATTTCATCCTTCAAGACCGCCCAATTGCGTTGATAGAATCGAGCCGGGAATCCGTCTGTGCCTGGTGCCTTTAGTGGACCTATCTGGAACAGCACATTGGCCACCTCCTCCTCCGAAAAAGGTGCACATAACATGTCATTCATCTGTTGGGATACTTTGGGCAATATATGCTCAAGGACTGACTCCGGAGCCAGGGTCGGGTCCTTAGTAAACACTTCCTTGAAGTACGACGTAGCCAGCAACTCTATATCGGAGGGGACCGAGCACCACGTCCCGTCGGCTCGCCGTAGGCACTGGATATGGTTCAGCCTTGCCCGCCATACTGCTCGCCGGTGAAGGTAAGATGTATTTCTATCCCCCTCCTTAAGCCACGTGATTCGTGAACGCTGCAGCCAGAGCATCTCCTCCCGATACAAAAGCTCATCCAGCTTCTACATTTTTTGACGTATGGCGTCTCTAGCTGCGCCATGAAGTTGCATGTCCGCCAACTCAGCCCGAAGCTTTTCAATCTTCGTAATCACATGGCCAAACTTCTCCTTGCTCCAAGCCCGTAGCTTATTCATCATCTCTTTCATAGCATCCCGCACTGCACCAAGGTATCTGTGCAGTTTACTCTTACGCCAAGTTTCAGCAATCACATCTCCTAGCCCAGGGTGTCGCTCCCACATTATCTCATATCTCGGGCTGATTTTTGTACGCCTTGGCTCCTCATGTGCAAGCCTAATCATCAGCGGGACATGATTTGAACAGGAGGTAGCAAGGTGTGTGACTTGCACAAACGAGAACAAGTCCCGCAATGCCTTGTCAGCGCATGCCCTGTCTAGCCTTACCCACACATTCCGATCTCCCATCTGCCCGTTATCATAAGTAAATGGGTGTAAGTGCATCTAGTGCCCCTTAGTAATTTTGGTGTATTGAAGACTTATAGGTTAAGGGACTAATGCGTTTGTGAGTGTACACAGGTCTATAAGTCTATGAGGAGTTTGATATTTACAGAGAAAGTCGACCCCTAAAAATGAAGTTCTTCGACTGAAGACTTTGATATTCTGAAGACTTTCTGAAGACTTTGAAAGTGAAGAAATTGGTGTGACCTTGAAGACTTGGTATTCATTTGAGGAACATGAAGCGTGAAGACTTTTGTTTTCGTAGTTTCATTTTCTCTTTCTTGAGTCATAGGAAACACCGTACTATTAAAGGGGGTCGAGGAAATACTAAGGAAAAATTTCCATGTGATGCTCAACTCAAAATCCTACACCTACCAATCCCTTCGAGTGAAGCCTTTGGAAATCTCAGACAGTTCAGTCACTTTCTTCAGTGACAGAGACGAAGTTCTTCTAGTCACTGATGAATTTGTTCTGACTGAGGAGTTAGGAATTCGCCAGTGCGAATTGCCTACACAGTGAGGAACATGGTAGCCCTGAGGAATTTGAGAGTCAAATTTCCGACCGTTGCTGTGCTGCGCGCCAGCTGTCCCAAAATATCCTATCCACCTAACGGTCATATCATTGAAGGGCATTTATGTCTTATCATGTCGGGCTGCTCCCTAGGCTATAAATAGCCGCCCCCTACAACCACTAGCTGGTTGACTGCTCCGAGAGAACTTGACACTTGTCATTTGAGAGCAACCCATCCTCCGAGGACTTTGAGCGAAAATCATCAAGTGAGGAAAACCCAAAACCAAACCCCTACAAAGCCAAAGTGATTGAGCATCACTGAAGAAATTGATCCTGCATGGATCCGACGCTTGTTACCTTTGAAGACTGTGCTTCTTCCAGACGGTTAGGCGTCATGGTCTAGAGCATCCAAGAGGAATTGTGGATCGCCGAGTGACCAAGTCTGTGAAGGTTTGGAAGTCGCCTGAAGACATACCACGAGTGATTGGACGAGGTCTGCATGACCTTAGTTCAAGGAGAATACGGTGAGGACTGGGTGTCCTAGCTGCATGCTCAGTGACTGGGTGTCCGGGACTGTGTGTCCTCGAGTTTAAATACTCAGCCGCTCCAACCAGACGTACAACTGAGACAACAGTTGGAACTGGTCTACGAAATCATTGTCTTCACAAACCTAACTGGTTCTATTTCCTCAACCCTTTCATTTCCTCATTACTGTGTTGAGTGTCTGTTCATATCTGTGTTTGAAGACTTTGACTAAAGACTTTCTCAATTTCCTCAGTTCAATTTCTTCAGTCTGTTTGTCTTCATCTTGTGTTATCCCGTGATTACGCTTTCTGTACTCTGTGCTAGTCTTCATTTCATCATGATGACCATGCTTGTACTCTGTTATGCTTACTTCCGAGTACTTATTTCGCTGCTAGTAGTTCTTCGCTAAGGAATTTGCTCACCGGCAAATTCCTCAGTGAAGAATTCATAAAAATCGCCTATTCACCCCCCTCTAGTCGATATAATGCACTTTCAATTGGTATCAGAGCAAGGTACTCCCTTGTTCTGTGTGATTTTGGTTTAACCGCCTGGAGTTTTAGTTATGTCGACCGCAGGTATGATCAAGGTCTCGGCTGGGTGTCCTACCTTTGATGGGACGGACTACCCGTACTGGAAGAACAAGATGCGAATGCATCTTGAGGCAATTGACAATGATCTCTGGTATGTTGTGGAAAATGGTGTTCCCTCTGTCTCACCCTCACTGAACGCTACCGATGTGAAGAGATTCAAGCAACTCAATTCTCAAGCGAAGAATATCATATGTGGCCATCTGTGTAAAGGACAGTATGGAAGAGTGAGTGCTTTGGAAACTGCTAAACTTATCTGGGATAGGCTGTCCAAAGTGAATGAAGGAGTCTCAACTCAGCGTGACTCTCGAGTTGATGTTCTTCGGAATCTCTTCAACCGCTTCAAAAGACTCGACAATGAAAATGTCCAACAAACCTTTGATCGCCTCACTGACATCTCAAATGAGCTTCAAGCCCTCGGTGCCACTGACATCACTGACCATGAAGTGGTGAAGAAACTGTTGAGATCGCTTGATTCCTCATTTGATACTCGGGGACTGATGATACAAGAACGTGCAGACTACAAGTTTCTTGATCCTGCCGATATCCTCGAAAGGCTAAATTCTCACGAGTTCCAGCTTGCTGAAAAGAGAGATCTCTATGGTTCGAGCTATGGCAAACCACGTGCCCTGAAGGCCAAGGCTGTGTCTGACTCTGAATGTGATGATTCTGGTAGTAGCCTTGGTGATCCTGAAGAATTGAGCCAGGATCTAGCACTGCTCGTGAAGAAATTCCAGAAGTTCTCAAGACGTGGGCGCTTTGGAAAATCCTCAAGAAGCAGTGATTCCTCATCCAGTGACTATAAGAGAAGGATGTGCCACAAATGCAAGAAACCTGGTCACTATATTCAAGATTGTCCTCTGTGGGAAAAGGAAATGAAGAAGAAGAAATACAAGGATTACAGTTCTGATGATGCGAAGAAGAAGAAGAAATCGTCAAAATCTTCGTCATCAAAATCGTCGAAGTCTTCATCTCACAAGAAGAGCAGCTCCAAGAAGGCTCGGGCATTCATTGGCAAGGAAATGGACTCTGAAGCTGAATCTGAAGAAAATGAGGAAGAGGAGGCGTCTGAAGAATCCGAATCTGGTGTGGCGAGTCTGGCCTTCGCTACTGCCTTCGTTAGCAAGTCCATCTTCAACACTGAAGAAACTGACCCCACCGACAAGCCTGATGAAGATAATGATGAGTACGCTCCCACCTACTGCTTCATGGCGAAAGGTGCAAAGGTACTCAAATACACTTCCTCTGAATCTAGTGAAAATGAATCTGATGAGGATCTCAAGCCCAGCTACTCTAAACTTGCTAAGATTGCTGTAAAACAACAAAGGGCTTTTGAAAAGGTTCAAAACATGCTAGACAAAAGTGATGATATGTTGGGTGAAGAAATGGATCGCACTAAAGCCCTGACTGAAAATCTTCAGAGACTTCAGTCTAGGTTTGATAACCTTCAAAGTCATCATAACTCTCTCTTATCTGATCATGAGAAACTTTCTTATGAATGTCTTCAAAGAAAGCAAGATCTTGAGAAGCTAAGAGTGAGTTATGAAGATCTTCAGAAGGAGTGCGATTCATTACTTGCTCAACAAATCAGCGCTTCTCAGGAAGAATTTGTTCCTCCATGCTTAAACTGCATTGAACGTGAATCTGCTAATTCTTCACCTGAATGTTCAAATGCTTCAACTGTTACAAATTCTTCACCTGCCTCTGCTATCACTAATTCCTCATCTGAGGACATTGCTAGTATCACTGACAATGCAGGGCTGAAGGAATTGTACATGACAGGCATGTACAAAAGCCTCAAAGGGCATCAGACTCTCTGTGATGTGCTTAAAAAGCAGATCCTCAACAGAAACCCTAGAAAAGAGGGTATTGCCTTTGAGAGGAAACTTAATGCTGATGGAACATATTGGAAGCCTGAGCAGTACCCCAAAACCTCATGGGTTGCTGCAAAGGGACCTCCAGTTGATCCATCTAACTTATCTGGTTTTACATGTGAATCTCCTCATTCTTCTGATGAGTCATTTGACTCCAACTATAAATTGTTCAAAAATCAGAATGGTGAAGTATTTGCTAGATATGTTGGCACTAACTGCAGGAATGGTTCTCCTATGAAGAAAATCTAGGTTCCCAAGAAGTGCCTCGGAAGTCTTCAGGTGAATGTCCTCATGACACCACCTATGAAGAACAGGAACCCCAGATCAAATTCTTCATATGGACCAAATTCTTCATATGGATCCAAGTCCTCATACGGACCAAATTCCTCACGTGGATCAAATTCCTCAAAAGGATCAAAGTCCTCATATGATTATCATTATGCTAACAACTCTGTCTCGCAGGGTAGAGCTAAGGGCTATGAATATGTGCATTATTCTTCAAACCATTATGTTCATAAGTCCTCAAAGAATTTCTCTGCTTATTCATATGCTTACCCTAACCCCTCTTATGTGAAACGAAATGGTTTGGCTTCTATGCCACCATTCTCGTATGGTGCTCGCAGAGTGATGAACTCTTTGCCACCCCTTCAGATGTGGGTGGTGAAGAAAAAGAACTAATCTCTTCTGCAGGGTCAGGTCTCCAGACGTGCTTTAACGTCTGAAGAATTTGCTAGGGACCTGACAAAATTGCCTGAAAGGACGCAGGCGAATAATGATGAAATGAATCTTCATTTCACACGTCCTCATACTGCTATATCTATTTACTGCTTGATGAAATTCATCTGATGAACTTGATATCATATTCTTCACTGATGAAGCATATGAGATTGTAAGTTACACTAATTCATCTGCAGGATGATCAACCCAAAGCTAGTGAGTGGGTCCTCGATAGTGGATGTACGAATCACATGACTGGTGACAAGAATCTATTGATGGATGCTCCCTTATCACCGTCACATCTGAAGCATATCATCTTTGCTGACAAAGGCAAAAGTTAGGTATTGGGTCTTGGTAAGGTTGCAATCTCTAAGGATAAACACATGGACAAAGTCATGCTTGTTGAGTCCTTAGGATACAACCTCATGTCAGTCTCAATGCTTTGTGATCTTGATATGGTTGTTGTCTTTGGCAAGTATCGCTGTGTTGTGATTATGGAAGCTGACAATTCCAAAGTCTTCGAAGGCTTTAGGAGAGGAGATCTGTATATTGTTGATTTCTCTATAGGACCACAACCAGCCGTGTGTCTACTTGCAAAAGCTTCAGAAGGCTGGCTATGGCATCGACGACTTGGTCACGCAGGCATGAGGAATTTGCACACGCTTGCGAAGAAGAAGCATGTCATTGGCATTGAGAATGTCAAATTCCTCAAGGATCGCTTATGCGGAGCCTGTGAAGCTAGAAAAATGACCAAGGCCAAGCATCCAGCGAAGACTATCATGACCACTACTCGTCCATTCGAATTGCTTCACATGGACCTCTTCGGACCCAACCATTACTCAGCAGTCACCAATGATGCATCTCTATATGGTTTTGTCATTGTTGATGATTACTCTCGATATACATGGGTACACATTGTTACTTAAAAACATGAAGTGCAGGAAGTCTTCAAACGATTTTCCTCGAGGGCTTCAACCAACTTTGGTGTGAAGCACATCAGGAGTGACAATGGAACCGAGTTCAAGAATTCCGGTCCTGATGACTATCTTGATGAACTTGGTATTACTCATGAGTTATCTGCTCCCTATACTCCTCAGCAAAATGGCATCGTGGAGCACAAGAACAGAACTCTTGTTGAGATGGCTTGCACTATGCTTGATGAATACAAAACGCCTCAGCGTTTTTGGATTGATGCAATTGGTACTGCGTGCCACATCATCAACAGAGTATATCTTCACAAATTCTTCAAGAAGACGGCCTATGAACTCCTCACTGACAAGAAATCCAATGTGAGTTATTTCAAAGTCTTCGGTGCTAAATGTTGGATTAGAGATCCTCACCACAATTCTAAATTTGCACCGAAAGCACATGAAGGTTTTATGCTTGGTTATGGAAAGGACTCGCACACCTACAGAGTCTTCAACGTTGTTCTTCATAAGATTGTTGACACTATAGATGTGCGGTTCGATGAAACTAATGGCTCGCAAAGAGAGCACCTACCTTCTGTGTTAGATGAACCAGCACCTGAGGATTCTATCAAGTTCAAGGCAACTGAGGATGTCATTCCTACTGAAGAATCTGCTGAAGAATTCATTCCAGTTCATGAAGAACATCGAGCTGATGCACCTGAAGAAAATGCTGAGGAAAATGGTGCTGAAGAAAATGCTGATCAAAATCCTCAGCGACAACCAGCTCATCCTCGCGTTGCAAAAGAAGTGCAAGTGGAGAAGATCATCGATGACATTAGAGCCCCAGGTCCTCTCACACGCTCAAAAGCTTCACATTTATCTAACTTTTGTGGGCACTATGCTTTTGTCTCTATCACAGAGCCCACTAAGGTAGATGAAGCATTTCTGGAGCCAGAGTGGATTCAGGCTATGCAAGAAGAATTACATCAGTTCGAGCTCAACAATGTCTGGGAACTGGTCAAATGTCCAGATCCTCGCAAGCATAATATCATTGGCACAAAGTGGATCTACCGCAACAAGCAAGATGAAAATGTCCTTGTGGTGAGGAATAAGGCACGACTGGTAGCTCAAGGCTACACACAGGTTGAAGGAATTGATTTCGATGAAACTTTTACACCTGTAGCTAGACTTGAGGCTATTCGCATATTACTTGCTTATGCTAACCATCATGATATCATCTTGTATCAAATGGATGTGAAAAGTGCATTCCTCAATGGTAAGCTTGAGGAAGAAGTATATGTTGCTCAACCCCCAGGTTTTGAAGATCCAAAGAATCCTGACAAAGTCTTTAGACTTAATAAGGCCCTCTATGGCCTCAAGCTAGCCCCTCGGGCGTGGTATGATACATTGAAGGAATTCTTCGTGAAGAATGGCTTCACACCCAGTTCACTCGACCCTACTCTCTTTACTAAATCTTATGATGGTGAACTGTTTGTGTGCCAAATATATGTTGATGATATTATCTTTGGCTGTACTGACCAACATTATAGGGATGAATTTGCCTATATGATGAGTGAAGAATATCAAATGTCTATGATGGGAGAGTTGAAATTCTTCTTAGGTCTTCGAATTCGTCAATAGCGCAATGGCATATTCATATCTGAGGAGAAATACCTCAAAGATGTACTGAGGAAATTCTGCATGCAAGATTGCAAAGGCGTCAAAATTCCTATGCCCACAAATGGCCATCTATGCACTGATGAAAATGGTATTGACTTCGATCACAAGGTATACCGCTCCATGATTGGTTCTTTATTGTACTTATGTGCATCTAGGCCAGATATAATGCTTAGTGTTTGCATGTGTGCCTGATTTCAAGCTGCACTGAAGGAATCACACAATAAGGCTGTGAAGCATATTCTTCGATATCTAGCTCACACACAAACACTAGGATTATGGTACCCCAAGGGCTCTGCTTTTGATCTCATTGGATATTCTGACTCTGACTATGCTGGTGATCGTGTGGACCGCAAGTCAACATCTGGCACTTGTCATTTCCTCGGACGATCTTTGGTCTGTTGGTCCTCGAAGAAACAGAACTGCGTATCACTGTCTACTGCGGAAGCTGAATACATTGCTGCTGGCTCTTGCTGTGCTCAACTACTTTGGATGAAGCAAACCCTCAAGGACTATGGCGTCAACGTGAAGAATGTGCCTCTCCTCTACGACAATGAGAGTGCCATCAAGATTGCTCACAACCCAGTTCAGCACTCGAAGACAAAGCACATTCAGATTCATCATCATTTTCTTCATGATCATGTGTTGAAGGGCGACATCTCCATCGAGCACGTGAAGACTGAAGAACAGCTAGCTGATATCTTCACTAAGCCCTTGGATGAGAAGAGATTTAGCAAGTTGTGGTGTGAGCTAAATATCTTAGAATCTTCGAATGTTCTTTGAAAAGGACACACATCCTAACACTTATGCAAGATTGATGACTTAGATGTGCAACACATGAAGAAACGTTTTTCTTCAATCAGTGAAGAATAACACTCTAAGTGTGAAGAAATTAATGAAGAATTTGTTTCTCAGAACCCTACGACAATTGTACGCGGTGTCTGAAATCATCATTCTTATACGGTGGGTTACGCCACCACAAAAAGTTGAAAATCTTCAATTTGAGTTTTTCCTCATTTTTGAAATTCTTCAGTTTTTCAAATTCTTCAACTTTGCAAAATCTTCACTGTTTCCGTCGTTTCTCTTCATTGGCTATATATATATATATATATATATATATATATATATATATATATATGAGTTTATGTCCTCTACAGCATTCACTCATAGCTATTTCTTCAAGTTGCTTGTTCTGCTAAGTGAATGTGATCGGACCCTTCCCCCTCTATGCTATACTCAACCCAATCTATTCACAAATTCTTCATGTGCGTTCTATTTGAAACTCGTTCAAAATCTTCACTATGTCTTTGTCACCTGAAGAAATTGCGAACGAAACTTTAAAACAAATCTTATCCAGATTTTCGGTTTTGCCGCTCAAACCGTTCCGCATCCCATGATGCATTATTCTATTCACCCACGATCTTACACGATCTCAACTACACAGTACGTGGATGACACATGTCGCGTGAAGGAGAAAGGGCAGGGGCATGTTCGTCCCAAAATCTTCGGGCGAACAGTTTTTCATCGTGTCTATAAATACCCCTCTCCCCTTCCTCACTTCATTTACTCCGCTCGAACGCTTCTCTCTCGCTCGAGCTCCTCAAACCCTAGCGCCGCCGCTACTCCATCGTCGTCGGTGAGAAAGAGCTTCGCTGCCTCGACCTCGTCGCCGTCGTACTCGCGCCGGTTGCGGAAATCTTCACTCCGCCGCCGCCGTAGCTGTCTTCCTCTGCCAAGTTAGGGCGTGGGAGATCTAACCTGACAAACTTCACAACTGTTCTTCTCAGTTCGTCGTGTTCTTCACTTTGGGTAATTAAAAGTTACTTTTATTACCCACTTTGATTCTCAAACTTTCTTGAAAATCTTCAAAGGTGTTTATTCTCCAAATCTTCACACATATGAACATCTCACACATCATATGATCTTGAACTGTTTCTCTAAGCAATCATTTTCTTCAAGATTCCCTAATTGTGTGGATCTTCGATCTGTACAACTCTGGAACCTAAGACAAGAACGCTTAGTGAAATTCCTCAAGGTTCATCTGGTCAAATTCCTCAAAACTTGTTCTTTTTCGAAAAACCTTCTGAGAACGCATATGACCTCTCCAAATTCCTTGCACCTATACTCTATTCACAGGTACTCATGTCTGCTGCTGAATCACTAGGTTCTCATCAACTTAACTCATTTGCAGCGTTCCCTGAAGAAAAATTGCATACTTCTTCAGAGTGTTCAATTGTTCAAATTCCTCATCTGAAGAATATGGCTAAAGGTAAGAGACCGCAGAAAGGAGGAAAGAAGCCTGAGGTCATGACTGCTTTTGAAATCCCTGAGGAAATTTATGCTGGCTATTGCACCCCTGATGAAGCAAAATTTTGCAAAGAAAACAAAAATCAGCGCAAGGTGTGCATACAGAAGATTGAACGGAGATGGGCAAGGGAATGGAGGGAGTACAGATATGTTACTCCAAAGTATATGAAGAAATTTGCTTTAAATCCTCCATGCTCAAGAGCTCCATTGGCACTTGGACAAGTAGCTGACCCCACAAGCATCAAGCGTGGTGAGGATTTTCCTGAAGAATGGGCTAAGCGCCAAGCTAAACTGGCAAGACAAGCCAAGGAGGCAGTGAAGAAATTCAATGAGGATTCTGCCACTGCTGCTGCTACTGAGGCCTCGGTCAAACCAAGGAAATCCATGCCAAAGAAGCCTGCTCGTAAGTCAAGTGCTTCACCAACAGCGCCCTCACGTCCAAGTTCCTCAGCAATGCCCTCACGGCAAATTCCTCAAACTGCTACTGCTCCACCAAAGTTCTCAGCAGCTCCTTCAAAGTCCTCAGCTCCTGTGCATCTGGCTACATGTCAAAGGACAACTGGTTTCTCAATTGCCTCTGGTGTCTCAGCAAGTTCCTCAGCTGCACCAATTCCCTCATCAGGCCCCACACTGTTGAAGACTAAAGCAACAGCTGGACGCGGTCCTCGGCCAAGTCCAAAGAAGAAACAGGTCGCATTCCATGTGCCCTCTGATGATGAAGCTTCTGATGATGAACTTGCAGAAATCATCAGAGACAGACAAGTAAAGGCCGCTAGAGCCAAAGGCACTTCTGTGCCACTACTTTTGGATCCGAGGAAAATCCTCGATTACACTGATCTCTGGCACAAGGATCCAAACAATCCAATGCCTGATTTTCATCTGACTCCTGGTCAAAGTCACATGCTGACCCATTTCATCACTCAAGAGAAATGGAAATTTGAAAAGGCAAGAGAGATCAAGAAAGCACAATACAGAAAGGAGAAGCTCCTGAAGAAAAAATGTTGTCAGAATGACACCTGAGGAACTTCTCAAGGCTCAGTCTGAAATTCAAGCCCTCGGCAAAGACTTTGATGCCTACTATGCTGATTGGCAAGGAGCTAAGGTGAGATTCGTTAACCCGACGAAGAAAATCACAAATGATGCAGCCCCAACGCAACAAGAAAATCTTCAGGCTATAGACTCTGCTCAGCCTGCTGAAGAACATGCTAGCACCGCTGATGACGTTCAACCTGCTAAAGAAAATGCTAGTTCCAGGGCTGATGACTCCATTCCAGCCGCTGAAGAAAGTGCCAGGGCATCCACTAGTGGTGCGCCTGAAGAAACTGAAGAGATTAGGGCAACTGCATCAGTTGCGCCTAAAGAAAATCAACCTGATTCCTCAGCTCCTCCCGCGCCTACACCAACTCCAATTCTTCCATCTGCCTATGAGGTGAAGAAGACCAAGGCTGCAGAGCGAGCTGCAGTGAAGAAAAGGATGGCATCAGCTGCGTCAAATTCTTCGGCTGCGAAGAAAATGAAGCCAATGACCAGCTCACTTGAAAATCCAATTGATGCTGTTCCAATTTCCTCCATGCCATCAAAGGACCTTTTTCCTTTTAGAGAAGACTACGTGATCCCAAGCGAGTCTGACGAAGAAAATCATTCTGCTGCTTCCTCAGAGCAGATTGATGAAGAAATTGAAGTGGATGCAATCCCTTCAACGCCAGTCATTTCCTCACCTATGCCTCAGTTCACAGCTGAAGAGGCTGGTGTTGAGGAAATTGAAGATGAAGATGTGGATATAGGATGCACCACACCTGTGATGAATGATGACTTTTGGGAAAGTCAGCATCCCAATACTCCTCTATTCACACCTATCCACCAGATTCCTCAGTCCCCTGCAACAACAGTTCAACTGGGCTCTGAAGAAACTCATCCCACTCCCTCTGTGCATGAAGAAATTCCAGCCACTAGTGTTGAAGAACCTGCTGCTGCTGATCCTCAGGTTGCACAAGAAGAGGAACCAGAAATTCCTCAGCCTGAAGAACCTGAGCTCGCGATTCCTGAGGTTGTGATGCAACTCACTGAAATCCCTCTACCAAAGCCAAAGAATCCGTTCTCAAGCAAACAGAAGTTCAAGGCTGAAGACTTCTTTGCCGAGCATGTATTCCTCACTCACTACAACCCCTATGACTCTGCTCGCATAAGGAAGAGGCGTTTCTGGACTGCTAGTCAAGCCAACTTCTATTCCTCAGTGCTATTTGACAAAGACAAAATCTTCGATCATGAACATATTCCTCACGTGGACATGGAATCTCTGCCATGCTTCCAGCCAGTCCTCAGTGTTCTTCACGATGCAGGATTACTGAATTTCTGCACTGACATCTGTGATTGGAATGAAGAACTCATTCTTCAGTTCTACGCTACACTGCATATCACTGGAGACGCTGAAGATGTCAACTCATGGGTGTTGGACTGGATGACTGAAAACACTCACTACAAGTGCTCATGAAGCCTTTGAAGCCTAGGCAGGCCCCACGAACCAAATTCCTTGTCAAGGAATTACTCTATGTGCCTCGGACTGTCTATCGCATTCTGACGAAGACAATGAGCCCTATCAAAGGCCACGACTCAAATGATGAAGAAGTCGTTGGCATCATCAAGAATATGCTTTTCAACATCATTCATGGCGTTCCCGTTAACTTCCATGATTTCTTCATGAGGACTCTGGCAAATGTCGCTATGTCACCATTTGAGCTGAAGCCCTATGCTCCTTGGATTATGAGATTCATCAGGGCAAGATCTTCACTGAATTACAAAGCTGACACTTTGAACCACGGTAGCTACTTGCCTCCCATTGAAGTCCTCAAACGGACAGTTTCATCAGCTGATGATAAAGGCAAGGCAGCTGCTGTGATTGATGAAGGCATTCGTCCATTGGATGGTCAATTTCGCCTGGCTGCATCTTACTCTACCAATGATGACTCTGCCACACATGACACTGCCGCAAATACCTCAGCCAAGCAAAATCCTCAAGCCACAGCACCCAGGGTGATGACTGACCGTGAGTTACTCCTCAGTCTTCATCAGAAGGTTGATCGCAATCACAAATAGGTAAAGCGTCAGTTTGGTGCACTTCTTCACAATATGACCTCAACACACAACGCAGTGAAGAAGAACCAATACTACCTTCCTAAAACCTTCAACCGCACCTTGGCTGTCCTCACTCATGTCTATAGCGCTGAAGAACTGAAGACTATGGGTCTCAAGGAAGAATTTGACTGGTCTGCACCTCCTCCGAAGAAATTCAAGAGGGTCAAAGTTCCTCCACTGGTGGCCAGCTCTTATTCTTCATCGCGTGACACTGATGAGTATGAAGATTTGGACGACACTGCGGCAGGCCCTACTACAACAAACAACCCCGACAACGCTGGCGCTCCTCCATCGGCTTGAAATTCTTCAGGGGCGTTAGTCCTTAGTTTCAATCCTTTTGGTCATTTGATGACAAAGGGGGAGAAATATGAGTTAGTCTTCAAGCGGGTCTATATTAAGGGCATTTTTTAAGTTACAACTCTCGTTCTTCTGAAACTTTTATTTGGATCGAGTTGTAATCTTAAACCCGATGGTGCGCTGATACTTTTGTTGCATTATGCTCTGAAACTTTTGATGCTTTCGGCATGCTTATTCCTCGTTAATGACATTGCACGCATGCTGAATTTCATCAGGCACCATATTTCATCATGCATTTCAAATTCTTCATATTATATATCAAATGCGTGTATGAATTACAAGATATAGGGGGAGATCTCCATGATTCAACTCTTCAAATGTGCATTGCCTCAAACGCAAATTCCTCACCATGCACATCTTCAGGGGGAGTTCTTCTATATCTTGCAATCAAATTCCTCAATATCAGTATTTACACTTCATATGTTTATCCCCGTTGAAAACTTAACCTATATTGTCATCAATCACCAAAAAGGGGGAGATTGTAAGTGCATCTAGTGCCCCTTAGTGATTTTGGTGTATTGAAGACTTATAGGTTAAGGGACTAATGCATTTGTGAGTGTACACAGGTCTATAAGTCTATGAGGAGTTTGATATTTACAGAGAAAGTCGATCCCTAAAAATGAAGTTCTTCGACTGAAGACTTTGATATTCTGAAGACTTTCTGAAGACTTTGAAAGTGAAGAAATTGGTGTGACCTTGAAGACTTGGTATTCATTTGAGGAACATGAAGCGTGAAGACTTTTGTTTTCGTAGCTTCATTTTCTCTTTCTTGAGTCATAGGAAACACAGTACTGTTAAAGGGGGTCGAGGAAATACTAAGGAAAAATTTCCATGTGATGCTCAACTCAAAATCCTACACCTACCAATCCCTTTGAGTGAATCCTTTAGAAATCTCATACAGGTCAGTCACTTTCTTCAGTGATAGAGACGAAGTTCTTCTGGTCACTGATGAATTTGTTCTGACTGAGGAGTTAGGAATTCGCCAGTGCGAATTTCCTACACAGTGAGGAACATGATAGCCCTGAGGAATTTGAGAGTAAAATTTCCGACCGTTGCTGTGCTGCGCGCCAGCTGTCCCAAAATATCCTATCCACCTAACGGTCATATCATTGAAGGGCATTTATGTCTTATCATGTCGGGTTGCTCCCTAGGCTAAAATAGCCGCCCCCTACAACCACTAGCTGGTTGGCTGCTCCGAGAGAACTTGACACTTGTCATTTGAGAGCAACCCATCCTCCGAGGACTTTGAGCGAAAATCATCAAGTGAGGAAAACCCAAAACTAAACCCCTACAAAGCCAAAGTGATTGAGCATCACTGAAGAAATTGATCCTGCGTGGATCAGACGCTTGTTACCTTTGAAGACTGTGCTTCTTCCAGACGGTTAGGCGTCATGGTCTAGAGCATCCAAGAGGAATTATGTATCGCTGAGTGACCAAGTCTGTGAAGGTTTGGAAGTCGCCTGAAGACTTACCACGAGTGATTGGACGAGGTCTGCTGTAAGGGCATATTTATTCCCCAGTGGTTTTGGTGAGTGATGACAATGCTTTTGCGGACTAATCGTGTGCATTAAGTTCTTTCAGAGAATCATCCATTGGCACGAGACGATTTCCTTCCCTCGGTGTTTTATTCAAGACGGTGTAGCTCCTGCGTTTCGTTGTTGGTGGACTAGTTTCGTAGGAGTCACCGTACTATTAAGAGGGGATCCGCTTTGGTAAGACTAGGGTGGAATCAACACGTACACATCCCTATCACACCCGTCGTCTTCCCTTCGCATCTTTGGAGCTGCACTTCTCTTCCGTAACCTGCTTCGCCCTGTGCCAGCGGTAGTACTGCGATCTACAGCGGTAGTACCACCGAAGCCCCCCAGCGGTAGTACCGCTCCACCGAGCGGTAGTACCGCTCCGTGGAGCGGTAGTACCGCTTGCGGGTTTCGGCCGTAGTACCGCAGTAGTACCGCGCCTACTACCGCCTTGATTCGAGACGGTGTTTTCTCGTGTCGGGTTTTGCGGCACTACAAGCGGTAGTAGAAGAGGTAGTACCGCTCCGAGCGGTAGTACCGCTCCGAGCGGTAGTACCGCTCCTACTCCCGCGGTAGTACCGCTCTGGGGCCAGTGGCCTAGCTTCCTCTTCCGCGCGGTAGTACCGCTGGGGAGGGAGCGGTAGTACCGCTCTCAGCGGTAGTACCGCCCTGCCCCAGCGGTAGTACCGCTCTGTGTAGGGCTGCTCAGTGAGGTAACGGTTGGTTGTGTTCCCTCACTATAAATAGGTGTCTTCTTCCTCCAAGTTGACCTACCTCTTTCCCCCAAAGCTCCATTGTTGCTCAAAGCTCCATTTTTGCCCGATCTCTCTCCCTAGCCAATCAAACTTGTTGATTTGCTCGGGATTGGTTGAGAAGGCCCAGATCTACACTTCCACCAAGAGAAATTTGATTCCCCCCACTTATCCCTTGCGGATCTTGTTACTCTTGGGTGTTGAGCACCCTAGACGGCTGAGGTCACCTCGAAGCCATACTCCATTGTGGTGAAGCTTCATGGTGTTGTTGTTGTTGTTGGGAGCCTCCGATTGTTGTGGAGATTGCCCCAACCTTGCTTGTAAAGGTTCGGTCGCCGCCTTCAAGGGCACCAATAGTGGAATCACGGCATCTCGCATTGTGTGAGGGCGTGAGGAGAATACGGTGGCCCTAGTGGCTTCTTGGGGAGCATTGTGCCTCCACACCACTCTAACGGAGACGTACTTCCCCTTAAAAGGAAGGAACTCCGGTAACACATCCTCGTCTCCACCGGCTCCACTCTTGGTTATTTCGTGCCTTTACCCTTGCAAGCTTACTTGTTGTTACATCCCTTGCTTGCTTGTGTACTAGTTGTTATTGCATCATATAGGTTGCTCACCTAGTTGCACATCTAGACAACCTATTTTGTTGCAAAGTTTAATTTGGTAAAGAAAAGGTTAAAAATTGTTAGTTGCCTATTCACCCCCCTCTAGTCAACCATATTGATCCTTTCAATTGGTATCAGAGCCTCGTCTCTTTATTAAGGACTTTGCCGTCCGAAGAGTATGGTTGACACCAACGATGGTGCGGAGGAACACTCCGGTGTGAATCCCATCTCGTCTTCGGCCGAAGGGGGAACCTCGGTCTCTCATGAGGAATTCAATGTGGCTTTAGACACATTGAAAACCTCCATGACGGCCGACTTTAAAAGCATGTTTAATGAATTTCTAGAGGGACTTAAACTATCTACCGCGCCAATGAAAGTGGGTGATCCTACTAACAAGGTGACGGATGCTATCTCCGACAAGGGGGAAGCTAACAATGAAAATAGTCCTTCTACTAGTGGTAGAAATGGCACCGACATCTTTGCCCATGTGGAACCCCCGGTTTATGGAGGGCCAATCCCCTCCACTCACTTGAATCATGCCGGTCCACCTCCTAAATATGAGAAACATGAAAATTTTGATAATTGGGTCTATCGCTTTAAGCGTCATTTGAAACATGTGAACACTAACCTTTGGAGAATCATTGAAGAAGGTTTTTATCCTCTTGACCCAAGCAACTTCACCCCTCGCGAAGCCGTGGACAATCAATTCAATGAGAGTGCTCTCTTCATCATCCAAGATGCAATCCTTCCCGAAGATCTCCCTCACCTTCGACCCCATGTCATGGCTAAAGAAGCATGGAAATGTGTCGAGGATCTCTATCGTGGAAGTGCTAGCATTGAACGATCCAACTATGAAGTGGTGCAAGATGAAGCCGATGAGTTTGCAATGAAAGAAGATGAAGAACCTCGTGAGCTCTTTCGAAGAGTGACCAAACTCGCGGTGGCACTTCGAGATCATGGAAGCAAGGACACGCATGACAATTGGATCAAGCGGAAGTTCCTCAAGGCCATGATGCCCTACAACAAGGCCATGTCCTCCGTCATTCGTCAACGACCGGACTTCCACTCCATGACCTCAAGTGAAGTGTTGGATGAGTTCTTTGCAATGAGCATCTTGGACAAGACCGCCGACAATGCGGTGCTCCGTTCCCAAAGAGCAAAGAAGCCTAACCTTGCTTTGAAGGACAAGGTTACTATGGAAGAAGAGGAAGAGGTGGAAGATGAGGAAAGCAACCCCGAAGACACCAAGTTTGACTACCATGAGCACATGGCCCTTGCTTCAAGACAATTTTGGAGCAAGAAGAGCTCAAGACCCAACTTCAACAAGAACAACTCAAGTGGCGTCAAGGGCAAGCAACGAGTTAGAACTTGCTTCAACTGTGGCAATGTGAGCCATTTCATTGCGGATTGTCCTTACGAGAAGCGGGAAGACAATGGTGGCAAGTTCATTCGGAAAGACAAAGCCAAGTCCTTCCCCAACAAGAACAACTTTGCCAAGAAGACTCCCACTCATGGGTTGGTGGTTCAAGAAAAATACCAAGAGGATGACGATGATGATGAAAATGAAGAAGCAACAGCCATGGCGTCCATTGCCATTGCTACTCCCCGGGTGTCTCTCTTCGAATCACCCAACGAAAACATCACCGCTAGATGCCTCATGGCTAAAGCTTCAAACAAGGTAACCCCCAACATCACAACCACCATCATTACTAATCCCTCCTTGGAGGATTGCATTGATGGACATGTTGAGTCTAATGAGGAAGTGAATGAATTTGAGTCTTTTATGAGTAAGCTCAAGGGAAAGTCCAAGAAGCACTTTGTTGCTCTCTTGTAACAACTTGGTGAGGCAAATGACATGATCGAGGCTCACGAAGAAACCATCTCCAAGATGGAAGGTCATAGTCGTGACTATGCCGATGAGATATCGGATCTCTCTAATGCTCTTGAGGAAGAGCGTGTGCATCGTTTGACTCTTGAGGAGTCACACAATGATGACCATGCTAAGCTAAAGAAAGATCTTGATCATGCTCTTGTCATGTCTCGTGTGCTAACCTCCGAGAAGGCTAAACTTGGGGTTGATCATGCTAGACTCAAAGAGGAGTTTGAGATACTTGACAAGGCCCACAAGGTCTTGAAGGGTACTCATGCTAGCCTCAAAGAGTATCATGCTCAACTCCATGTTAAGCTAATCAAGGAAAAGGCCACCTTTCCTCATATGGTATTAATTGATAATGCATGTGCTACTAACCCTTGTTGTGAGCATGTGCATCTTGTGGAGGAAAATGCCAAGTTGAAGGATCAACTTGAGAAAGGCCTTGTGTCCTGCATTCAAGGTGAGAAAAACCTCAACGACCTTTTGAGCAATCAAAAGGAAGTTGTGGCCAAAGAAGGAATTGGGTTTGCACCCAAGTCCAAGAGCAAGAAGAAGAACAACAACAAGACCAATCGTCCTCCTCCTCTCAAACAAACGTTCGTGAAAGAGGGAGAGGGTGCTCCTAAGAAGAAGAAGGAGAAAGTGAAGGAAGTTGATCTCCAAAAGGGCAAAAGCATTTCCTCAAACAAAGCCGGCGACTTTAACCCGTCATATGTGTTGTGCCGTGCTAGTGATGGACATGTTTATGCTAGATTTGTTGGTTCTTCTTATGAGTACATTGAATGGTCTATTTGGGTTCCCAAGACCCTTGTTACTAACATCAAAGGACCCATTACTAAATGGGTACCTAAAACCAAGCATTGATCTCGTGTAGGTGTTTGCTTCCGGTGGGGGATCATGGTTGCTCGATAGTGGAGCAACAAATCATATGACCGGGAGCAAGGACTTGGTGGTGGACGTGCAAGAGATTCCATCTATGCCCACCAATGTCGAGTGGGGTGATGCATCACATTCTAAGGTATTGGGTCTCGGCAAGGTTGTCATTTCTCATGATCTAACGATCGAGAAAGTCATGCTTGTTGAGTCCCTTGCATTCAATTTACTTTCCGTTCGTCAACTTGCACTCATGGGCTTTGCTACATTCTTTGATATTGATACCGTGGCCCTCTTGTGGAGCAAGACTCTTAAAGTAGCCTTTGTTGGGCATGTCGAGAATGGTCTCTATGTGATTAACTTTTCGGAGCGACCCACTAAGACCGCGACATGCCTAATGGCTAAAGTTGACGTGGGATGGCTTTGGCATCGCCGTTTAGCCCACGTCAATATGAGATCTTTGCAAAGTCTTCTCAAGGGGGACCATGTTCGTGGACTAACAAATGTTAGTTTTGCCAAAGATCGTGCTTGCAGTGCTTGTATCGAAGGAAAGCTTCATGAAAAGGCTCACCCTCCTTCAACCATCATCTACTCGAAGAGACCCTTGGAGCTCCTTCACATGGATCTCTTCGGGCCTCCATCTTTTGATAGTCTTGGAGGAAGAAAGTATTGCTTGGTGATTGTGGATGATTATTCAAGGTACACTTGGGTATACTTCTTCAAGAGGAAGAGTGAGACTCAACAAATCGTCATCTACTTTGCAAATGAAGCTCAACGTCAACATGATGCAAAGATCTTGACAATAAGAAGTGACAACGGCACCGAGTTCAAGAACTACACCTTGGATGAGTTTCTTAGTGATGAGGGGATCAAGCATCAATATGCGGCACCTTATACCCCTCAACAAAATGGTGTTGCGGAGAGGAAGAACCGGACGTTGATGGATGCGGCAAGGACCATGATGGCGGAGTTCAAGTCTCCGTACAACTTTTGGGCCGAAGCCATCAACACCGCATGTCATGCATCCAATCGGCTCTATCTTCGCAAAGGCTTGAACACGACTCCTTATGAGATTCTCACCGGCAACAAGCCCAACCTCAAGTACTTCCGGGTGTTTGGTTGTAAGTGTTTCATTCTCAAGAAAGGTGTTCGTTTGTCTAAATTTGAGGCTAGAGCTCATGAGGGCATATTTGTTGGTTATGCTACAAACTCTCATTCTTACCGTGTCCTCATCAAGTCCACCGGACTCATTGAGGAGACGTGTAACGTGGAGTTTGATGAAAATAATGGCTCCCAAGTGGAGCAAAGTGGTACTTGTGATGTAGGTGATGAAATTCCTCCCCAAGCCATAAGAAGAATGGGTATTGGTCAAATCCTACCCATTGAGGAACCCCTTGTGGCCGAAGGAGAAGGACAATGCTCTACTCAAGTAGAGCCATCACCTCATCAAGACCCACACGCTTCCGAAGAACAAAGTGAAGGCCCTCAACCTTGTGAACAAGACCAAGGGCAAGATCAACCTCAAGATGGTGGTGAACCTCTAAATGATGCCCAAGGTCAAGTTCTCCCCCTCGAGCAAGTTCAAGATCAAGAGCAAACTCAAGCTCAAGAACAAGCTCAAGATCAAGAACAAGCTCAAGACGGTGCTCAAGATGATCAAGTCAACCCTCCTCCCTCCACATCTGAGGAGGAATTAGAGCGTCGCGCCACGAAGATTGCTTCCAAGCTCACCACTCAAGGCCATCTCATGGAAAATGTAGTTGGAAGCCTAAGAAAGGGGGTAAGCACTCGTAGACAATTAGCAAACTATTGTGAACATCACGCATTTGTCTCTTGTGTTGAACCCCAAAAGGTCTATGAGGCGCTCGAAGACTCGGATTGGCTCAATACCATGCATGAAGAACTCAACAACTTCGAGTACAACAAAGTATGGAGATTGGTGCCAAGGCCATCGGGGAACCACAATGTCATTGGAACCAAGTGGATCTTTAAGAACAAGCAAGATGCTCATGGGAACATCATTCGCAACAAGGCAAGATTGGTAGCACAAGGCCACTCCCAAGTCGAGGGTATCGACTACGGTGAAACCTTTGATCCCGTTGCTCGTCTTGAATCCATACGTTTGTTGATTGCCTATGCTTCTCATCACAACTTTAAGTTGCAACAAATGGATGTGAAAAGTGCTTTTCTTAATGGTCCTATTAATGAGTTGGTTTATGTCAAGCAACCCCCCGGGTTCGAGGACCCCTACTTCCCGGATCATGTGTATCAACTCGATAAGGCACTCTATGGCCTTAAACAAGCCCCACGTGCGTGGTATGACCACCTTACCGAGTTGCTACAAGATCGTGGATTTGAAGTAGGACTAATCGATCCCACTCTTTTTACTAACAAGGTCAACGGGGAGTTGTTTGTATGCCAACTATATGTTGATGATATTATCTTTGGTTCTCCTAACAAAGCTTTCAATGAGGAATTTGCCGCTCTCATGACCTCCAAGTTTAAGATGTCTTCGATGGGAGAGTTAAAGTTCTTCCTTGGTTTTGACATCAAACAAAGAAGAGAAGGAACCTTCATCAACCAAGCCAAATACACTCAAGACATGCTTAAAAGATTCAAGCTAAGTGATTTCAAGCCGGCTTCTACACCAATGCCTACCAAGTGCCAACTTGACATCGATCCCAATGGTAAAGCGGTGGATCAAAAGGTATATCGCTCCATGATTGGCTCCTTGCTTTACCTTTGTGCATCTAGACCGGATATCATGTTGAGTGTGGGGATGTGTGCACGTTTTCAAGCCGCACCAAAGGAAAGTCACTTTGTGGTGGTCAAGCGAATCTTTCGATATTTGGCTCATACCCCAAACTTTGGCTTATGGTACCCAAGAGGAGCAAACTTCAAGCTTGAAGGTTTCACGGATTCCGTTTGGGCGGGAGATAAAGTGGATAGGAAGTCCACTTCCGGAGGGTGCCAATTTCTTGGTTGCTCTTTGGTAAGTTGGTCTTCCAAGAAGCAAAGTTGTGTGTCTCTCTCGTCCACCGAAGCGGAGTATGTGGCAGCCGGTAGTTGTTGTGCTCAACTCCTATGGATGAGGCAAGCTTTAAAGGAGTACGGTGTCATTTGTGACAAAGTGCCTCTTTGGTGTGATAATGAAAGTGCCATCAAGATTTCTCTCAACCCGGTGCAACACTTCAAGACGAAGCACATTGAGATTCGGTATCACTTCATGCGGGATCACATTAGGCGAGGGGAGATCAAGCTCAAGTATGTCAACACTCATTATAACCTTGCAGATATTTTCACGAAGCCCTTGGATGAAGCAAGATTTCGCGAGTTAAGGCATGAGCCAAAAATCATTGATTTGAGCAATGTGACTTGAACCCGTGCTACCCCCACCACACTCAACTTGTTGTCTAGTTTAGGTGTAGGCATGGACATAGGGGGAGTGTTGTTCTCTCAATGAACTCTCCCTCCCCCCATTATGCATAAAACAATCAACTCTTTCACATTAGCCATTTGTGATGGTACTTGTGCTTCAAAGACGAGTTTTGGTCATGGGCCCAAGGATAATTCTTCGCGGTGCCATACCAATTGACTCAAACATAGGTGGCTCCGGCCACCACCCTCTCTTGAGAGAGGCCAGAGCCCGCTCCTCTTTTGTTTGGTTGCCTTGAAGGAGTGGGTTCCGGTTCGTTGCACGTGTTTATGGTGTCTTGTTGGTATTTGTTTTTAGTATCTTTGCCTTCCCGTTCTTTTCGTGCATTTTTTTGTGAGTCTAGAAGCAGTTTTTTGTTGCTAGCGGTACTATCACCGCTGGCGAGCGGTACTACCGCTCCAAGCAGTACTACCGCTCCCCAGCGTGGTACTACCGCTGAGAGGCGCGGGCGAGGGTTATATCGGGGGCAGGGGGAGTTTCTTCTCCCCCATACCCATTCGCTCACCCCCACGCCTGTTCCTCTCTCTCTCTAGCAACCGGCGCCGCGGGAGGGCTCCGGCGGATCTCCCTCTCCGGGCCATCCCTCTCCATTCCCTTCGGTGGAGACGATCCCCACCTTGTCCTCTTGCCATGGATGCCGGTATTGCCCCCGTTCTCTTGTTCTTTTTGTCTAGGTTTCCCATCTAGCATCTTAGGGGCAGTAGCAGTTGCATCTCTAGATTTTTGGCCAAATCTAGGCTTGAGTTGGAGGGAGAATGCTTCTAGGCAGTGTGGATTGATGTTTGGTTGGAGTATTTTTGAATTTGGTAGGACGGTAGTGCCGGATCTGACCACGGTAGTAGGAAACTGCTGTTTCCCCGCCCCGAGCGGTACTACCGCCCTCTCCAGGGCGGTACTACCGCTTGGAGCGGTACTACCGCTCCCTGTGGAGCGGTACTACCGCTCATGGCGGTACTACCGCTAGTATGTCGCGGTACTACCGCTCTCTACCAAATTCCACTCTACTTCTACCTTTCAGTGATCTTTTTGCTCGTGTTTTGTGGCTTATGCTTGTGCTTTTCTGGTTGTTTGCGTGTTCTTGTGTGTGGTTCCAGGTGATGAGGTCCCTGAGCATCAGGCTCGTCGGGTCAATCCTGGACGTGCCACGTCCAAGCGCTACCGTACCACCGAGCCTGCCGGAGGATCCTCAAGTGCTGCACCTCCACCTCCACCTCCACCTCAACTCCAGAAGAAGTCAGGGGTCAAGCCCAAGCCCGACAAGACTGTGCCAGAAATGCCGCCAAAGGAGTTCTGGGCAAGGCGCCGCCGCAACCCGTATGAAGCTGACCAAGAACCCACTTTGGTCAACCGTCCATTTTAGACCAAGTTCCAGTTTGCCATCTTCTTCGATGTTCTCAAAGCCAAGAAGAATTTCTTTTTCAACGTGCACTCCATCGACACTGACCATATGGAGCAAGATCCTGACTACTTTGGTGAAGCTCTTCAGATGTGCACTCAACTGAACATTCTTGGGGTCATGAAATTCAACAATGACTTTGATGCTGATATTGTGGCCCAATTCTATGCCACGGTTCACCTTGGGACTGATGAGGACAGGACACTCACCTGGATGACCAATGGCAAGTTGCTTTCCGTCAAGTGGAGAGCGTTTATGCAGTTGATTGGGGTGCAAGATCTTGGACTTGAGTCTCCTGTTGGCTTTCGCCCTCACGCCCACGCCCATTGCACCCACAAGCAAGCTCTCTGGCCCTACTGCACTCTGAAGGTCAACCAGGAGACAAAGAAGGAAACCTATGAGCTGCCTGCCTTTCTGGATATCCTTCACCGCATCTTCAGAGAGACTCTTTTCCCTCGCATTGGGAATCTGGACCAGGTTCACTCTTATCTTGTGGACATGCTTCTTTTCTGCCAGCGTGAGAAGGAAAATCCCACTGGAGAGTCTTTGGATATTTCTCATGTGATGTGGTCTGAGCTGTTGTCTACTATCTCCGAGCGCAAGTGCCCGATCTATGGTCCCTTCATCATGCTGCTCATTGAGAAAGCCTGGGATCATATATATCCTAATGTTCCACTGGAGTGTGGAGAGTTGATCTCCCATGATGTCAAGCGTCTGAGGAAGAAGGATAACTGGGGCACTCAGGCCCCTAAGACTGGAGTCCCTTCATCTGCTGCTGCCATGGAGACAGAGGAGGAGCCTGCAGCTGATGATGATGAGGATGATGACTACATGCCTTCTGAGGCAGAGCCCTCTTGGGCTAAGAAGCTCAAGTCTAAGATGAAGAAGCTGTTCTGCATGGAGGCTCACGGTCAGTACATGACTCATGTGGCTGAGAAGAAGGCTCGAGGTCGTCACAAGGAGCTCATGCGCCAGTTGGGTGCTACTATCCAGAGTGGATCTGAGAACCAGCTTACTGAGGAGGAGGAGTGGATTCAGCAGCACTGCCCGTGGACTGATTCTGAGGCCGAGCACTTCCAGACTGACGATGGTGGTGCCGATGATTCCGCTGGACTCTGATGCGTGTGTCCCTCATTTGCTCTCACCTGGAGCGGTAGCAACACTCCCTCTACTTTTTGGTGTCTCGATGCCAAAGGGGGAGAGAGTTTAGGGATTTGCGAGTGTGTCTTTTGTCTCTTATTCGTGTCGTGTTCGTGTTTTCCTCGCATTTGCTTTGGTTGGTTTGTCTATGAGACCTAAGTTCGAGTGAGTCTTAAGTTCGAGTCATATGGTGTAAGACATATGCTACCTTCATTTCTAGTATCATTATCTATGTCTATCTAGCTTATGAGTTGCGTGCTTTTCTTGTTATATCATCTATGCTGCTCTCGTACACCATGCTTAGATTATTGGTCTCTAAAATGTAGGGGGAGCTTTGATCCTAGTATGTGTGATGTGCAGTCCAAAGCACTTATCTAAATAGCACACATCTAGGGGGAGCCCATCTACATGTTAGGACCGTGGGGTTTGTATGCTTACTATATATCGTGTTTATGCAAATCCCGTATTGTCATCAATCCACCAAAAAGGGGGAGATTGTAAGGGCATATTTATTCCCCAGTGGTTTTGGTGATTGATGACAATGCTTTTGCGGACTAATCGTGTGCGTTAAGTTCTTTCAGAGAATCATCCATTGGCACGAGACGATTTCCTTCCCTCGGTGTTTTATTCAAGACGGTGTAGCTCCTGCATTTCGTTGTTGGTGGACTAGTTTCGTAGGAGTCATCGTACTATTAAGAGGGGATCCGCTTTGGTAAGACTAGGGTGAAATCAACACGTACACATCCTTATCACACCTGTCGTCTTCCCTTCGCATCTTTGGAGCTGCACTTCTCTTCCGTAACCTGCTTCGCCCTGTGCCAGCGGTAGTACCGCGATCTACAGCGGTAGTACCGCCGAAGCCCCCCAGCGGTACTACCGCTCCACCGAGCGGTAGTACCGCTCTCAGCGGTAGTACCGCTCCGCGGAGCAGTAGTACCGCAGTAGTACCGCGCCTACTACCGCCTCGATTCGAGACGGTGTTTTCTCGTGTCGGGTTTTGCGGCACTACAAGCGGTAGTAGAAGCGGTAGTACCGCTCCGAGCGGTAGTACCGCTCCTACTCCCGCGGTAGTACCGCTCTGGGGCCAGTGGCCTGGCTTCCTCTTCCGCGCGGTAGTACCGCTGGGCAAGGAGCGGTAGTACCGCTCTCAGCGGTAGTACCGCCCTGCCCCAGCGGTAGTACCGCTCTGTGCGGGGCTGCTCAGTGAGGTAACGGTTGGATGTGTTCCCTCACTATAAATAGGTGTCTTCTTCCTCCAAGTTGACCTACCTCTTTCCCCCAAAGCTCCATTGTTGCTCAAAGCTCCATTTTCGCCCGATCTCTCTCCCTAGCCAATCAAACTTGTTGATTTGCTCGGGATTGGTTGAGAAGGCCCAGATCTACACTTCCACCAAGAGAAATTTGATTCCCCCCACTTATCCCTTGCGGATCTTGTTACTCTTGGGTGTTGAGCACCCTAGACGGTTGAGGTCACCTCGAAGCCATACTCAATTGTGGTGAAGCTTCGTGTTGTTGTTGTTGTTGTTGTTGTTGGGAGCCTCCGATTGTTGTGGAGATTCCCCCAACCTTGCTTGTAAAGGTTCGGTCGCCGCCTTCAAGGACACCAATAGTGGAATCACGGCATCTCGCATTGTGTGAGGGCGTGAGGAGAATACGGTGGCCCTAGTGGCTTCTTGGGGAGCATTGTGCCTCCACACCACTCTAACGGAGACGTACTTCCCCTTAAAAGGAAGGAACTCCGGTAACACATCCTCGTCTCCACCGGCTCCACTCTTGGTTATTTCGTGCCTTTACTCTTGCAAGCTTACTTGTTGTTACATCCCTTGCTTGCTTGTGTACTAGTTGTTATTGCATCATATAGGTTGCTCACCTAGTTGCACATCTAGACAAACTATTTTGTTGCAAAGTTTAATTTGGTAAAGAAAAGGTTAAAAATTGTTAGTTGCCTATTCACCCCCCCTCTAGTCAACCATATCGATCCTTTCATCTGCGTGACCTTAGTTCAAGGAGAATACGGTGAGGACTGGGTGTCCTGAGCTGCGTGCTCAGTGACTGGGTGTCCGGGACTGTGTGTCCTCGAGTTTAAATACTCAGCCGCTCCAACCAGACGTACAACTGAGACAGTAGTTGGAACTGGTCTACCAAATCATTGTATTCACCAACCTAACTGGTTCTATTTCCTCAACCCTTTCATTTCCTCATTACTGTGTTGAGTGTTTGTTCATATCTGTGTTTGACGACTTTGACTGAAGTCCCCACATACCAGCCCAGAGCTGACGACACCGCACGAAGATTTGAGAGGGCACTCCACATGCGATGACGGTGGTCCACCCGTGGTTCTCCATACACAAAGGTAGTTCTCCATGTCTTGTCATTAGCTACATCGACAATTCTCACATCTATATAACGTGCACAAGAGTCCAACACCGTTACTTGCAGATTTTCATCCCAATACAACGCTAGCCCCCCACTGAGGCCATCACTTGACACACCGGCAAAACCTTTCATTTGCAATCTCCACTTCAGTTTCTCCATCTTACTTGAGGCTTGACGAGTTTCTGACAGAAAAATCAGCCCCGGGGAATTGGCTTTTGAGAGGGCCAAAACCTCTCGAACTGTCCGGCGATCCCCCTCCCCCCGGCAGTTCCAAATTAGGGTACTCATTGGACCTGGCGGTCCTCCTCGAAGGAGGCCGCCGATTTATCTTCAGACACTTTCGGTGTAGTAACCTTTGCTCTCTTGCTGTTTGAACTGTTAGTTGGAGAAGCCTGGTCTCCTCCATCTTCCCCCAGACCCTGAGTCAGCACCAATTTACCCAGGTTGGCCTTGTTTGTTCCTCCCCAACTTCCAACTCCATGGCCAACCTTTTCCGAGCCGCTGGATCCACCTGCATACTACTGGTACCGTGCTTCGACAGACTAGACGTCGTGTCAGTTAAATCTGGGTCCATAGTCTTGGTCACTTCCTTTTCCTTCGCTGACAAACGCTGAAACTGCTTCTGATCGGAGCTATGACCAGCCTCCTCCTGCCTTATTTTGTTGGCCCATCGGCATAAAGCCAAGGTCCAAATTTCTTTTCTTTCTCCTCATGAACCCCGGAGCCACACTCCTTAAAGTCGTCCCCAATAAGACCACAGACGCTGCAGAAACGAGCTAATTTTTCATAGCGAACTAAGAACACTTGCCTCTCCTTTCCTCTGACAATGCTAACAAACTTTGTTAGGGGTCTTTGGATATCATGCCGAACCCTAACCCTCACATAATCGCCACGTGTGTTCCCGTTCAGCCTCATCTCCAGGATATCACCGAAATTCCTTAACAAAGATTCCACTATATTCTTCTTACAAAAACCCTCAAGTAGCTTGTGAATTTGGAGCTAAATCGGCATAAACAGCACCGGCACCTCCTCCACCTTCGTGAACCCATCATACGGTTCCATGAGCACCGCCATATTCTGAAGAGCCATGGCCCTTGATCCACCATGCGTTCTCAATCGCCAAGACACTCTTCCTGCACTACGAAGACGTTTTGCCCGACGGGTCTGAACCTCACGGGCTTCGCCGTGTTCCAAGAAGCACGCATATCCTTGTAGAACGCCGTCGGGCTAAAGGTTTTTGCCGTATGAACCCTAGCAAGGGCTAGCCAGCGTACGCCTTCATTCATCGCCGGATCGTCCTCTTCAATCACCAAATCATCGAAGTCTGCATCTTCCAGATGGAGTTGTTCCATGAAATCACCAAGATCTGAAGCCTTGGTGGCGGCGCCGCCGCCACTACTCGTTCCGGACAAAGCATCGGCCGCCGGATCCATTGTCCCTTGGAGAGGCGTCACACCCGACCAACCGGGGTGAGAGGCATAGGACGAGATCACGCGAACCCTACGAGGGAAGTTCGTCGATCCGTAGGAGGACCCTAGCCTTGGCGTAGGGGAAAAAACGATTCAAGTTTTCCTTCCCAATATGTTGGGTGTATTAGGAATTGCATGCAATTCCATAATATAAGGTGCACAGTTACGACCTTTGCCGATGACCGCTAGTTTTCAGGAAAAAGAAAAAAACGACGACGACCCTCTCGTGCGGTTAGCTACCACAAGCACCCACTCGTCTCTCTCTCCTTCAACATTTTTTTGCGGGGTCCTTCAACATTTTCTGTCCACGAACCCACCTCACTTGCCTCTCCCGTGCAATTTTCTCCTATGTGAAGAAGGCCTAGCACACCATTTCTTCTTCCGATCTTTCTCGGCTCGTACAGACATCAATCCATGGCCAGCCCCCTCCACGCCGTTGGTGTTAGCGACGAGGGTCCCAGCGACGACAGAGTTGCTGCCCATCTTGTCGCCGACGATGGCATTGATGTCTGCAAGGCCGGTCTCGTGCGCGTTTGTCTTAGTATGATGGGAACCGACAACAAGGAGAGAGAAGAAGTTCAGAATATATATTTTGCCTCCTCTCCGTTTGATTACCTAAATCTCGTTACCTATAAAATCACAGAGGGAGTATTTGCCGATCTGACATTGTGCGGGAAGAAGAGAGAGCAAGTAAATACCCCTTCCATCCTAAATTACTTGTCGCAGAAATGAATATACTAGAAAGTAAAATGTTTGTTCGAGGGTAAAGAGAAGAGGGGAGGGGGGATTTGGCGAAAGAAGGAAAAAGAAAAATCTTCATCAATCAACGGAAGAAAAAGATAAAGATCCCATCGGTCTCCCGTCTCCCCACGCCACACGTCTTCGTCACCGGTGCCGTATCCTCACGGGACTCCTCTTCCCTCCCCATCTGACCCGGCCTCCTCGACTATAAAATCCCCACCCCCCTCTCCAATCCTATCCGCAAAGCCGACCCAATCCCCACCGAAGAATCTCCGACCGATCGAAGCCAGGGCTTTCTCGTCCTCCTCCCCGAGGTAATTTCTATTCTGTTAATCGTCCTTTGCAGCCGTCGTCTGCAGTAGATCTGCGCTATTGCTTGTTGATCGATTGCTGTCGATTCGATCACTCGTCGATTGTCCGATTGGTGTCGATTCGGCCCACCCTATCAGGCGTGCGTGGCTGGTTGATTGATTTCGCTCGTTTGGTTGCGTGTCGTAGTCCTATGCATCGATTTTGTTGACTCGCTTCATCTAGGTGTGCCTAGCTGGTTGATTCCGCTAGGCTCCAGATTCTGAATTTATTTACCCTACTTATTCATGGTTCACCCTTGTAGTTGCCTGTCGGTTCTAGTCTGAAATTCGTGTTATTATTGTTGATTCATATACACTTTTTCAGATAGATCTGCTGGGAGTTAGACTATATAGCCTTATCAGCAGGCCAAAGATTGTGCTGATAGATTTGTTAACTTTTGCTAGGTTTTGCTACTAGTTTAATCTGTTACGTTTTGCTGGATAGGTTGGTTCTATAGGATTGTTGCCAAGTTTATATGCTGGGTTCTTTTAGGTTCTTGATTCTGGATTTGTTTACTACTAGCTTTCTCATGGTGCAGTTTGCCTTGGTTCTACTCTGAAATTTATGTTATTATTTCTGTTGCACCTGTCCAGATTGTTGTGTCCCACTTTGAGCATAGATTTTGCTAGGATTTAGAGTATATATCCTTCTCACCAGGCTTAAGATTGTGCTGATATATTGGGATTTTTACTAGGTTCATATTGAGATTTTCGTTTATATGTAGCTAGGATTTCATTTCTCTCCGTACCTGTATTATTTATGTTTGCATGTTTCCTTTCAACCGCTCCTTACTCTGGGTTTACTTTGTATTTACAAATGCAGATCTTTGTGAAGACCCTCACCGGCAAGACCATCACCCTTGAGGTTGAGTCGTCGGACACCATCGACAATGTGAAGGCGAAGATCCAGGACAAGGAGGACATCCCCCTGGACCAGCAGCGCCTCATCTTTGCCGGCAAGCAGCTCGAGGATGGCTGTACCTTTGCTGACTACAACATCCAGAAGGAGTCCACCCTTCACCTGGTGCTCCGCCTTCGTGGTGGTATGCAGATCTTCGTCAAGACCCTGACGGGCAAGACCATCACGTTGGAGGTGGAGTCCTCGGACACCATCAACAACGTGAAGGCAAAGATCCAGGACAAGGAGGGCATCCCCCCAGACCAGCAGTGCCTCATCTTTGCTGGCAAGCAGCTTGAGGATGGTCGCACTCTTGCTGACTACAACATCCAGAAGGAGTCCACCCTTCACCTGGTGCTCCGCCTTCGTGGTGGTATGCAGATCTTCGTCAAGACCCTGACAGGCAAGACCATCATGTTGGAGGTGGAGTCCTTGGACACCATCGACAACGTGAAGGCGAAGATCCAGGACAAAGAGGGCATCCCCCTAGACCAGTAGCATCTCATCTTTGCTGGTAAGCAGCCTGAGGATGGTCGCACTCTGGCGAACTACATTATCCAGAAGGAGTCTACCCTTCACTTGGTGCTTGAGTTAATTGCAGGGAAGTATCACACTTGCAGTTGTAACGGATCAGTACCACTATTTAGATTTTTTACAAGTCAGTACCATGTTTGAGGCTGGTCGCTGCAATACGGGCTAAGCCGCGTATAACTCTGTATTGACGCTGTATCTGACAACCCGACCCCACTAGTCAGTTCATAAGCCGCCGAACCGGTGCGTCGCTCGGGTGGCTAGGACGGACCCGGCTCGGTTGGTCTTGGCTCGGTCTAACCCTAGTAGTTCTCTCCTCTCCCTCTCCCTTTCCTCGCGCTGGCTAGTCCGCGTGGCGGCGGTCGCGGTGGCCGGAGCAACGGAGGTGTTGTGGGCGGGTACGGAGACCTCCCCAGACTCGGGAGCAATGCGCACAAAGGAATCGAAGTCGACGGTGAGGAGTCCAGTTCGTTTGCTTACTACAACGACGATGACGAGGGCATGGAGGCGCCACTGTCCATGGAGCAGTGGCTGCGGCTGGCTTAGATCTGGGTGGCCAACCCTACCACGAGCCATCACTGGAGCCATGGATTGGGTGGCGTACGCAAGTGCTTTGTCCTCTCCCTCTCTACTCTCTCATTTGTGCCATGATTCGGGCTAGGGTTAGGTTTACTGAAATTTTGATGTCCATTGTAGTTTGGATGATGTTGTTTGGGATGTTAGGATTCACTTCGATGCTCAGCATAATTTGGATAGGAAGATATGCAACTCAGATGTCACATATTTGAATTTGTATGCACTGATGAATTGTACCACATGGGGAATACATGCATAGGAGTGCAGAGAGAGCATGCCCTAGATTTGATAGACACAAACATCAAGTTGCAGCAAATTAAGAAGCAGAATGAGGACAGTTTACTTCTGAACTTGTTAGTTAGGGCCACAACATTTGTCAGTACTGCATCTCATGTTAGTGAGGAAAAATTAGCCACCGTTCTATATGAAGAACCTGTTGTGTATGATCTGAGAGATCCTCCTGTGCTTGCTGTTAATGATCATGGTGTTGTTTATGAGAGTCAAAGCAGTAACAGTAGTGCACTAGTACAACCTGCTGGTATGTGCACACAAGAGAGCAGAAATGTCAGCAAGAGAAAGCTCAAATCTATGATGGAAGAAGAGGAAGAGGAGGGATATAAGAGTAATGGCGACTCTCAAGGGGCATATGACAGTGACAACAACCCTTTCTGCATGAAGAAGTATAAGATTGCTGAAGACACAGAGATAATAGAGGGGAAGAGGCTAGCCGATGCATAACTAGAAGAGGATGCAGATTCAGATGAAGAAACAGATAAGGAACAACTACACTATGAGGGTGACACTGAGGTTGAGGAGTTGTTTGATATTGAGGAGGAAGATTCTGAGAAGGAGAAGGAACCACCCATGAAAGCAGCTGGTAAAAAGAGGCAAAAGCTGCCAGTTAGGAGAGCGCCCACCACTAGGACACATTGTAATGTGTTAGAGGACTTGAAGCCAGATTTCAGGCCATCATTAGATGAAGAAGATACCGGGGTTGCTATTGGATAGTGAAGATGATCAATTTGAGCCACTAGCATTTGTCCTACCAAAAGGAAGGAAGAGTAGGGCCATGAAAAGGCCAGCAAGGATCTGGTACAATGAAAAACTAGAGCAACCACATCAACAACTATGTATGCATATGTGTTTCACAAACCAGCAGCAATTCAGAGATGCTCTGTTGAGCTTGCACATTACACAGGCCAGAAATTTTAGGTATCATAGAAACTCAAACAAAAGGATAATTGTTGAATGCAAACAGGAGCATTGTCAGTTCTCATAGTTGCAGCAGTTATCAAAGGGGAGAAGACATTTACAATATAAAAAATGAGGCTGCAGCACACTTGCCCTAGCACTACAGAGACATCAAGGGTTAGTGCAAAGTGGCTTGCACAGACATATGAGTCATTGTTCAGGTCTGATCCAAACACAAGTATTTTGACTCTGATTGACAACTGCAATGAGAAGTATGGTGTTGATGTGCCCAAGCACATGGCCTATAGGGCTAAAATCCTTGCTGTAGAGGCTGTTTTAGGAGAACACAAGAAACAGTATCCCAGACTGAGGGACTATGCTCAAACAATCATGGATACAAACCATGGGAGTAGAGTTATAGTTACAACTGTAACCCCAAAACCTACTACAAAAATACCACATTCAGGACCAAGGTTTCATGCTATGTTATTCTGCATCAATGGAGCAAGGGAGGGCTTTCTCAGTGGATGCAGACCATTCATAGGTTAGTGACCTGTTTTGTTGTATATGCTTTATTTTAGTGCTTTATTTAGTAGGTTAGTGACATGTACAGCTTAAGTATGTTTAGTAGTGTTATATAGTGAATAAACTAGCTCCTTGCTTTTATATGACATATATAGAATTGTGTATAAATTTTTTTAGATGACATATATAGAATTGTGTATAAATTTTTGTAGATGACATATATAGAATAGTTTGATAGTTTCATATAGTTACTGAATTTGGTCTTACAAATGCAATATAGGTGTTGATGGCTGCTTTATTAAGCTCACCAGTGGTGCTCAAATACTTGCTGCCACTGGCAGATATGGCAACAACAACATTTTCCCACTGGCATTTGGTATTGTTGGACAAGAGGATACAACAAATTGGTGTTGGTTTCTGCACCAACTGAAGATATGTCTAGGAGGAGAAGTTGGACAATTTGGTCCTTATACTATCATGTCTGATAGACAGAAGATATGAATGCATCCTCTTGTTTATCTTAATGCAAATTCGGTCCTTATACTATGATGTCAGTAGCTTAATATGATATGCTATGTCAACAGGTCCTACTAAATAAAATTAATCAAGTATTTCCCAACTACCACCAAAGATTTTGCCTTAGACACTTGTATGCAAACTTCCAGAATGCTGGGTTTAGGGGAGCAGATCTTAAGAAATGCGTGGATAATGCTAGTTATGCTTATAACCAATACAAGCTTGACATTGCAATGAATGATCTAAAAAATGAGAGTGAGGAAGCTTGGAAGTGGCCGAGTGGAATATGTAACGCCCCGGTTTCGTTGCGCCAGGTGTCCGCCAGTTATTCGCCGTCTTTGTCATGTCATCATATGCATTTCATATCATGTCATCAGGTGCATTTCATTTTGCATACGTGTTCGTCTCATGCATCCGAGCTTTTTCCCCGTTGTCCGTTTTGCAATCCGGCGCTCCTATCTCACCCGGCGTCCCCTTTTGCCTCTCTTTCGTGTGCGGGTGTTAAACGTTCTCGGAACGGCCCGAGGTTTGCCAAGCGGCCTTGGTATAGCACCGGTAGACCGCCTGTCAAGTTTCGTGCCATTTGGAGGTCGTTTGATACTCCAACGGTTAACCGGGTAACCGCAAAAGCCCTCTTTTGTTGCAGCCCAACACCCCTTCCAAACTGGCCCAAAACCCATCTAACTCCCCTCCATGCTCTCGGTCGTTCGATCACGATCACGTGGCCGAAAACCGCACCTCATTTGGACTCTCCTAGCTCTTTCTACCTATAAAACTAGCCCCTCCCCCGAAATCCCGGTGCAAACCCTAGTCTGTTTCCCCTCGCGCCGCCGGACAATTCCCCCACCGATAGCCGGACATGTCCGCCCGGCCCGCATCCAACCGGCGTCCGCCACGTGTCCCACCAGAGCCCCTGTCCGCCGCGGCCCGCGCGGCCCGCGTCGGACCTGCCCGGGCCCATCCGGCCG
>NC_041391.1:111245282-111267846 GCF_002162155.2 Triticum dicoccoides | reverse complement strand
TGCGCCCGGCCGCCTCGTCTCCTCACTGGCGCCGCCGCTCGCCCCACGCCGCGCCGGACCCGCGTCCCGTCCGGCCGGATCCAGCGCCGCCCCGGCCTCCTCCGGTCCCACTCCGACGAGCTCCCTGGTCGGCCCCCTCCTCTCCAACTCCGATGAACCTCGAAGTTCGTGCCGGACGAACCCTAGATCCGGATCCAGGTTGACCCCGTTTTCCCACTAAGTCCCAGCATTTGCACATTATCATGTCATGTTTGACCTGTTGTATCTCTGCATCCATAACTTCGTTTTGCGCGTGTAATATGTCAAATTGTTCGACTCGACGAGTACTTCATTTCATTCCATTGCATCATTTTCATTTGGGCTCATCTTGATGCCCTAAATGCTGTTGGAAGAGTGCATGTTGATGTTAATCTGCTGAAACTGTTATAACGAGCTCTTTTGTCATTTTTGCCATGATTGATGCATCCTATGGGGTTGATGTCTTCATGTGTTTTGATCTATGCCATGTCATATTTTCAGGGGTGTATACCATGTATTTTTGTGATCAATGTGGTGACTAGCACAAGCATGCAAACTAGGCATCGTGATATTGCTGATTTTAGTCTCTGTTCTGCTGTTATTTTGATGCCATGTAAACTTGGTGCTACAGAGAGATCCATGCTTATTTTGAGATACTTCAGTAAGGGTGTTTTGAACATGTGGTTATTGTCTATCCATTCATGCCCTTGTTTGAAATTATGGAGTAGTCTAGCATGTTATTTTGGTGCTCTACTTTTCCTTCAAAATGTTTCCTGGCAGATTGTTTACTTGTTATTCAATTTAGCCAAACTTGCTATAGTTGATCCTTGCATGCTATGGACTTGTTCTTGACTTGGTTTGTTTCACAAACATGTCTTCTTGTTGATGCTATGCTTATCTTGTCATGCAATGACTTGTGGTGAGTGAATCTAGCTTGTTAAGTAGTGTACTTGCTGTTGCTGTTTTGCTATGCAGATTTTGTTATATTTTGTTGCTATGTTAACATGCTTCTACTAATCATTCTATGCATAATCTGGAGATGTTCTATAAACATGTTTTGATCTACATGTCTTGCTCTATCCATTCATGCTCTTGGTTGCAATTATAGCCTGCTGGAACATGTTGTAATCTTGCTCCAAAGTTGCTTGAAAATGTTGCTGTCAGCCTGTTAACATTAAGATCACTTGTTCCCATGTGTTTTGCTAGTGATCCATGCACCCTATGAACTTGTTCTTGCCATGCTTAGCTTCATAAATATGCCTTCTTACTGTTGGTTGCCTTGCCATGCCATGTATTGCTCTGTGGTGAGTGGTTCAAGCTCACGAACATGCCTACTTGTTGTTCCTGCCATGTATGAATCTGTAATATAAATTGCCATGTTTACATGGGTTCCATCATATTTTCTATGCCTTTTTGGCTCATGGTCAGTAAGGGACTTTTGATCTATGCTTTTAGTAGATTCATGCCATGCCTTTGTTTGCCATGATATGTTCCTGTAACATGTTGTTTGATAGCTCTAAACATTGCAACCTGATGTTATTTCCTGATAAGTCTGAAACTGTTATTATTTGCAATATCTCCATGTCATTTTAAGCATGTTCTAGTTGTTTCTGGAGATAGCTCAGTGTTCATGTTTTGTAGTGCTTTACCTGTACTTCATGTCCATGCCTTTTATTATTGCATTTGGGTGCTGTAGCTTATTGTTTTGGTGCTTGCAATATGCCTAGTTGTTGTTATGGACAGATTGTTGTTATGACTTGTATAGAGTGCATGTGTTGAACCGTTGCTCCGTTTTGAGTGTGCTCTATATGAAACTTGCTTGATTTTGCATGTAGCTTCATATTACCATGTTGCATCCTTGTTTTGGTGTGTTTGCTTGATGTTTGGGTGTATTTTGCATCGATGCCATGTTTAACTTGTTTTGCTCATATCTTCTAGGCCGTAGCTCCAAACCTAATGAACTTTATATGTAACTTGACTAGAATTTCGTGTAGATCCTCTTGCTGCTCTTTAACTTGCTGTTTAACAACTTGAACATAATGTTTATTCAGTTCTGGACCAATTTCGAAATTTGCCTATGAGGACTTACCAGAATTGTTATATGTTGTTCCTGGCCTCATTTAAACTTGCCTTGATGTGTTGTTCTTGTTTGCATCATCTTTTTCCATGAGTAGCTTCATGTAGCTTTGTCATGCATCATGTTTGTTGTGCATCATGTCTTGTCTATGTGTGGTGTGTTTACTATGTTGTGTGCTTCTTCTCGATAGTTCCTGTTTCGTTGCGATCGTGAGGATGCGTTCGTCTACGCTTGGTTCGTCTTCGTGTCTTCATCTTCTTCATGGACTCGTTCTTCTTCCTAGTGGGATTTGAGGCAAGATGACCGCTACCCTGGATCTCACTACTATCATTGCTATGCTAGTTGCTTCGTTCTATCGCTATCCTGCGCTACCTATTACCTGTTTATCAAGCCATCCCATATTGCCATGAACCTCTAACCTTTGACACCATTCCTAGCAAACCATTGCTTGGCTATGTTACAGCTTTTCTCAGCCCCTCTTATAGCGTTGCTAGTTGCAGGTGAAGTTGAAGATTTCTCCATGGTGGACAGGGTTTATGTTGGGATATCACAATATCTCTTATATTATTAATGCATCTATATATTTGGTAAAGGGTGGAAGGCTCGGCCTTATGCCTGGTGTTTTGTTCCACTCTTGCCGCCCTAGTTTCCGTCATACCAGTGTTATGTTCCCGGATTTTGCGTTCCTAACGTGGTCGGGTGATTTATAGGACCCCCCTGACAGTTCGCTTTGAATAAAACTCCTCCAGCAAGGCCCAACATTGGTTTTACCATTTGCCTCACCACCACCTACTTTTCCCTTGGGAGTAATTAACCCAAGGGTCATCTTTATTATAGCCCCCCGGGCCAATGCTTGTCTAAGTGTTGGTCCAAACCAGAGCCACTTGCGGTGCCGCCCTAGGCAACTTGGGGTATCGTCGGTTGCCATACGTAGTGTTCATCCGGTCGTGGCCTGAGACGAGATACGCGCGACTACTATCAGGATGTCGGCACGCCGGGAGGTTTTGCTGGTCTTGTTTTACCATTGTCGAAATGTCTTGTAAACCGGGATTCCGAGTCTGATCGGGTCTTCCTGGGAGAAGGTCTATTCCTTCGTTGATCGCGAGAGCTTGTCATGGGCTAAGTTGGGACACCCCTGCAGGGTATAAACTTTCGAGAGCCGTGCCTGCGGTTATGTGGCAGATGGGAATTTGTTAATGTCCGGTTGTAGATAACTTGACACCAGATCCGAATTAAAATGCATCAACCGCGTGAGTAGCCGTGATGGTCTCTTCTCGGCGTAGTCCGGGAAGTGAACACGGTTTCTGTGTTATGTTTGACGTAAGTAGGTGTTCAGGATCACCTCTTGATCATTGCTAGCTGCACGACCGTTCCGCTTGTTTCTCTTCTCGCTCTCATTTGCGTATGTTAGCCACCATACTTGCTTAGCCGCTACTGCAACCTCACCACTTTACCCCTTCCTTTCCCATTAAGCTTTGCTAGTCTTGATACCCATGGTAAAGGGATTGCTGAGTCCTCGTGGCTCACAGATTACTACAACAACAGTTGCAGGTACAGGTTATGCGATGATCCTGACGTGAGAGCGATGCTTGCTTGCGTTGAGTTCTTCTTCTGCTTCTTCGATCAGGGGATAGGTTCCAGGTCGGCAGCCTGGGCTAGCAGGGTGGATATTGTTTGAGTTTCTGTTTATGATTCATCCGTAGTCGGATGTTGTTCTTGTATGTTGTATTGTTGTATTCATGTGGCATTGTATGCCTTTTGTATGTAACCCCATCTACTATGTAATGTTGATGTAATGATATCCACCTTGCAAAAGCGTCTTCAAGATGCGTTTCTATCCTTGGTGGGACCTTCGAGTTCCTTTAGGATACAGTCACATCTTGGGCGTGACAGAATACCTACAAGATTCTGGGCTAGGCATGCTTTTGACACAAACTATAAGACAGACTTGGTTGTTAACAACCTACCTGAGGTGTTCAACAAGTACATCCTTGATTTTAGGAAAAAACCTATTAGGACTGTGATTGATGGTATTAAGAATAAGCAGATGGTGAGGTGACATAGGAATAGAGAGAGTGGAAAGGCAGCTCTGTGGGAGATCACACCCCATTATGCTGAGAAGTTAGAGGTGGAAAAGGAAAGGGCCAGATTCTGTAAACCCACTCAACCTGGTGTTAATCTATGGCAAGTAACCAGTGGGCAGCAAACACATGCTATCAACTTGGCACTTCATACATGTGGTTGCAGAAAGTGGGACCTAAGTGGGACACCATGCAACCATGCAATATCAGCAATTAACAAGGAAAAAAGGTTTCTAGAGGACTGTGTGCAAATTCTTCAAAAAACCATTTTACCTAGCAGCTTATGAACTAATGATATATCCTGTTCCTGGTGAACATGATTGGACAAAGACAACAGGACCAGACATGGAGCCACCTAAATTTCATGTGAAGAAGGGAAGAAAGAAAGAAAAGAGGATAAAGGGCAGATTTGTAACGCCCACGATGCGGCTATATCTCCCACGTGTCGAAGTATGACTTAGAGGCATAACCGCATCGTGGTTTTGTCGCAAGAAGGGTCCTCTTCACACAATCCCATGTAATGAACAAGACTGGGATAAAGAGTTGGCTTACAATCACCACTTCACACAAGTACTTAAATAAATCTACATCATTCAGAGTACACACATAGTCCGACTACGTCTGTTTGTCTTCTTCATGGACTCGTTCTTCTTCCTTGCGGGATTTCAGGCAAGACGACCATTACCCTCGATATCACTTCTATCTTTGCTTGCTAGTTGCTTCGTTCTATCGCTATGCTGCGCTACCTATCACTTGCTCTTCAAGCCTCCTAAATTGCCATGTCAGCCTCTAACCTTTTTCACCCTACCTAGCAAACCATTGCTTGGCTATGTTACCGCTTTGCTCAGCCCCTCTTATAGCATTGTTAGTTCCAGGTGAAGTTGAAAATTGCTCCATGATGGACAGGATAATGTTGGGATATCACAATATCTCTTATTTAATTAATGCATCTATATACTTGGTAAAGGGTGGAAGGCTCGGCCTTATGCCTGGTGTTTTGTTCCACTCTTGCCACCCTAGTTTCCGTCATACTGGTGTTATGTTCCTTGATTTTGCGTTCCTTACGTGGTTGGGTGATTTATGGGACCCCCTTGACAGTTCGCTTTGAATAAAACTCCTCCAGCAAGGCCCAACCTTGGTTTTAACATTTGCCACCTAAGCCTTTTTCCCTTGGGTTCTGCAGACTCAAGGGTCATCTTATTTTACCCCTCCGGGCCAGTGCTCCTCTGAGTGTTGGTCTAAAGTAGAGCACCGTGCGGGACCGTCCCTTGGAAACTTGGGTTATGTTGGTACCTGTACGCTTAGCTTATCCGCTGTGCCCTGAGAACGAGATATGTGCAGCTCCTATCGGGATTTGTCGGCACAGTCGGGTGGTCTTGCTGGTCTTGTTTTACCATTGTCGAAATGTCTTGTAAACAGGGATTCCGAGACTGATCGGGTCTTCCTGGGAGAAGGAATATCCTTCGTTGACCGTGAGAGCTTGTGATGGCTAAGTTGGGACACCCCTGCAGGGTATAAACTTTCGAGAGCCGTGCCCGCGGTTATGTGGCAGATGGGAATTTGTTAATATCTGGTTGTAGAGAACTTGACACTTGACTTAATTAAAATGCATCAACCGCGTGTGTAGCCGTGATGGTCTCTTTTCGGTGGAGTCCGGGAAGTGAACACGGTCTTTGTGTTATGATTGTGCGTAAGTAGTTTCAGGATCACTTCTTGATCACTTCTAGCTTCTCGACCGTTCCGTTGCTTCTCTTCTCGCTCTTATTTGCGTATGTTAGCCGCCATTTTGCTTAGTGCTTGCTGCAACTCCACTTCATTACCACTTCCTACCCATAAGCTTAAATAGTCTTGATCTCGCGGGTTTTGAGATTGCTGAGTCCTCGTGACTCACCAGATACTAACACAACAGTTGCAGGTGCCGATGATACCAGTGTAGGTGATGCAACCGAGTTTAGATGGGAGCTCAACGAAGATCTTGGTCGTTGCTATGTTTCGTTTCATGTTGATCAGTAGTGGAGCCCAGTTGGGACGATCGGGGATCTAACAGTTGGGTTATCTTCTTTTCTTTTGGCTTCGTCCGTAGTCGGACTATGTGTGTACTCTAAATGATGTATGAATTTTATGTTCATTGTGTGAAGTGGCGATTGTAAGCCAACTCTTTATCCCATTGTTGTTCATTACATGGGATTGTGTGAAGATGACCCTTCTTGCGACAAAACCACCTTGCGGTTATGCCTCTAAGTCGTGCTTCGACACGTGGGAGATATAGCCGCATCGTGGGTGTTACAAGTTGGTAATCAGAGCCATCCCCGACTTAGGAGCCCCCTGCTTGATCGAATCGTTGGCGTTGTTGAGTCTAGAACAAAAGTGTTTTGAGTCTTCGGATTATATATATCGGAGAGTAGGATTCTTTTTACTCCTCAGTCCCTTCGTCGCTCTGGTGAGGCCTCCTGACGTAGATGTTTTGTCTTTCCTCGCCTCAAATTTCACTAAATTTTTTTTAGGATCACGCGGGTATCTTGGCATTGTTCCGATATTCTTATGACGAGAACATTGTTCTTGGTGCCTCCTAACATTTAGGGGTTGTGGCAGTGTCCCGGGGAGTTGAGCTCCGAGGTGTTGTCATCATAATTTTATCGTTGCAGTTCTGGAATACCTGAGTGTTGCCGACATCGAAAATCTCTTTTATGTAGTTGTTGGTGAGATAACCTCGATGCCACCCAGTACTGGGGAGTTAGGGAGTATTGCCATAGCTCGTATAATGGATGCTTTTCGAAGGTTGAGGTACACGATTTCCGGAGTTTTCTTGGTTATGTGTTGACGGATGGATACAGCTTGGATGTAGGGATTGTTAGTTTTGGGTGAGATATATATTGCTTCACCTGTATCCCCAACACCAGATTGCATAACCAGAAAGTTTTGGGAGTTTTATAGGTGGGAATTCAAGTAGCGCTAGCCTTTTTTCTTTCCGACAGATGCATGATATGAGATTGGGGTTCGACGTCTAGTGGTCCGCCTATCCATGGTCGTTTTTTACAGTGGTCTCGTTGAGTCTTAAAGAGCCCTTGGCTATGCTGGTTCGAGGACACTTCGTATGTCATGTGCACTGCCTTGTACATGATGGTGCTGTACGATCGAGCCTGTGTGGGCCCCACCACGAAAACTTCGGACGAAATCTCTATCATATGTTTGTTTCCGGCTTATTCTGCAAGCCAATCCTTTGTTTTGTTTTATTTGTGGTATTCGAGTTGCTTCGAAGTCAAATGCTGAATCCATACCTTTCCTAAATGGTGTTCTCATATTGCTATGTGAATACTAATCCTTCTTGATCATCGAGGTCGTCATGTTAATTCTTTTCCTACAGGCGTGCTTCTCTTCAAGTGGATCCGATCATTTCAACATCCGCAAGATCAATTCTAAGTTTTCTCAACGGTATTCATTCCATCTGCCGCAAGTTGCCTTCGTTTGCCCACCCTCCCACCCTTTTTTCTTCAAGGACTCAGATTTCTTAATCAAGTATCCATCTTATGGATGTGAAGCTTCTCCATTCTTTTTCCATCAATGTTCTTATCCGGGGATTCTTAGGAAGATACTAAGGGGAGTTTCAAGTTCATCATCCTCCGTTCTCTTTTCTTCTCCGGTGGATTAATTTCAAGCTTCGGTGTTGATCATATCTCTTCCTTTTGTTTCACATATCTTCCTATGTGAGTTTCTTATCCAAGGCTCCCTTATTTATTCACCTCTCCCAGTTCATATCTGGAGTGTTGAAGTTATCTCGGAAGATTCGTGTTTCCATTCTCTATCCGTTCATCGTTCAATTTATTTTGAGGTTATTATCTCATTCAAGCCATTTAATTCAACCGGCGATCTCTCCTTGAAAATCGTTCAATGGTGTTTTATTTTGAGTGGGCCCTAACCCACAGATCTTTTCCCAGGATCTTACCGGACTCTTCTAATTATCAGGAGCAATTCTCAAATTCATTTCCAAGTTTGATGTAAGAATGAATTATCATCAGTCACATGTCTTTCTCCAAGATCTTTCAAATTCTTTCGTCGTTGGTTCAACCTTTCTAATTTTTATCCTGGAGTGTCTCAACAATTCATGGTGGTGATTCTCGTCGTCTTTCTCAACATTTGAAGACCGAGGAAGAGATTTCTCCTAAAATCTTGGTCCATTCTCTTGAATATTCATGGTTCTAGCTTCATGCTATCCTCGTAATTGTTTTGATTGTGACAATTCTTTTCTTACCACCCGGAGCATTTCATGAGTTCTTTCCAATTTATTCCTACGAAGGCCATCATTTCGGGTTTATTCATTCTTAGTTTTCAGCTCTCGCTCTCCAAATCTTACCGGTGCATCGTTCAAATACCCTCTAATCAGTTCATGATCTCTTTGTTCTCATGTATCTAAATCCCCTCAAGTATCTTCATTCATTTTCCAATTCTTCCGGGTGAATTGGGCCTTTACTACTTTCATTTTCAATTTCATGGTGATTCATTCAACATTCCTCTTCCTTCGTTATCATATCAATTCATTCGTTGTTTCCAAATCCCACCAGTGGTTCCATCAATACCTTCTCAAGTGTGCGCTATATCCCTCTTAATCCTTTCAATGAGAATAAGTAGTATGTCAAACCCGTTGTTTGTCATCAATTTAAATTGGTGAAGGATAGGCATAACGTAATCCTTATTATTGTTTCGTCCAAGTAATCTAGTTTCTTCTTTCCAAAGTTGTTCATCATGTCATTTTTATCGGTTTGAGATGCTTCATCTTTTCTTTTTCGGAGTTCCAAGTTTCCCGCATCGTCTCATCGCGAAGCTCCTTCTAAATCATCGCAAGGCTTCACTTTGTGTTTTCAACTTCTCTTTCTTTCTATCATCCTTTTATTACCGGAGTTCTCCATGGAGGCTCTACATGGTGGTTCATCAAGGATTCCTTTCATTCTTCAATTGTTCTTCAAGATTTCTCTGGAAGTTAAGATCCGCCAAGCTACACTCTGAAATAAACATGGTGGTCAACACATGTTTTGTTTTGTGGAGTTCAAGCATTCGTCATCTTGCATCCGAAGTGCAATTCTTTCTACCTTATCTTTTGAGATGGTGATATGCCATTCTTGATAATTTCCCTTCGTGTTTCATGATTCCCATGTTGTCAAGAATGAGGTATTTTAAATCCATCAATCTCTTCATTGGAGTTATCTTGGTATAGGTTTCCCCTAAAGCCTTCCCTAAGGAATGTTGCTATTTGTGGTGCTTATCTATGATCCATGTTATCTCTCTATCATCTTGGTGGAAGAAGTTTTCCATCTCATTGGTGTTATTGATTATATTTTTTTTTGCAGTGGCAGAATTTCGCCTCAATTTTGAGAAGTTTTCCATAAGCCCACTACAAGCTTATTCGTTTCGTTGTTGGTTTTCCAACGACTTTGTTATAACCTTCTTGGAAGGGTGCTTTCCAAGCTCATTTGTGGCAGAAGTTGGCATTTTCTTCTCCATTCTGTTATTCCAATGACCTATCTTCTATTCTTTCTTCAGGAGGCATTGTGATGTTGCTCTTTTCACTCATCATCTCGAATTGTGAGGATTGTGTTTTTTTCGTGCTTATCCATTTAACCGAAGTGTTGTGTCATCTCTTCAAGTTCTTTTCATCTTATCAAGTTTTGCCTCTCTTTTCAACCGGATTGCTGTCTGAAATCCTTCTTACCCCTTGTGCCATTCTTTCAATAGTTCCGGAGGCAGTGTGTTGTTGATTTCATCAAGTATCATCCCATCTTCTCAAGTTCATGTTCTATTCCTTCCATGTTCAACCGGAGTGGTGCCCGAATTCTTCCTCTCTCATCTTGCTTTAACCGGAGTGGTTTCAAATTCTATCTTGTCCATTAAACTCATGATTCATGTCTTTGCAACCTTCAAGTTCTAATATTCTTTGTTCCTCTTTTCTAACGGATTGTTCGCAATCTCGTTCATCTCTGTTGTACTCTTTCTTTTAAATTGCTCAACTTCTCAAGGTTCTTTGGTTTCACTCATTGGTCGAAGAAGCAACTTAGTTTTACCTCTTCTCCTCCTCTTCCTTTTCCCTCCGGTGCCATCCTAGATGTCGGGACGAGATCCTCTTGTAGTGGTGGAGTGTTGTAACGCCTCGAGACTGACGCTCGAGAAGACTTCCAGCTATTCCGAGTTTTGTCGTGTGATTTGTTTTGTTTGTGCATTCATCATGCCATCTTTTGCATTGCATCATGTCATCATGGAACCCTTTTTAAAACTCAACTAAATAAACCATATGGATCTTCGGTCCATTTAAATCGAGGGAAATGCACATGGTGATTTCTCTTTATAACATATATCCCCCAATATTATTAGGGAGCTATATTAAAAATATTCCATTATCTTTGGAATCACCATAACACACCTGCAGTTTAAGTTCCATGCATTTTCTATCTCAATTCCTTGCCTCAAACTTTGCCAACAATTCTTATCTCTTTTATTGAGGCTCCATAAAAAATCTCAACATTTTGTTCACTCCTAAACATTGTCTTAGTTCAAACTAGTTGAATTAGATTCAAATGAGTTTGAATTTAAATCTTGCATTCGTACCAACTTCTATTTTCTTGGATCAAGCACATTTTTGTGAGTCCGGGAAAATTATCCGCGTGTCCAACTTCTTCCCCTAACCTCCCTTTCTTTTCTTTCTTATCTCTGTTTTTATTTTATTTTATTTAGAGTGAGAGAGAAAAGAGAGCCTGCAGCTTAGCCGGCCCCTAAGCCCAAAGCCCAGTCGACGCCCCCACCAGCTCTAACCCTAGCCGGCACCCTGCTCTCCTTCCTTGCGCCGCCACTCCCTCCTCTCGATCGCTCCCTCGTTCCCTCACAGCGCCGCCACCCCTTCGTCTTGATCCCTATCGCAACACCATCTCTCTCCCGATCCCCAGCTCTCTCCCTTCGTTCTCCTCCTGGCGCCGCCACTCACAGGGAGAGAGAGGAGCAGAGCCCTCGCGCCACCCCTCCCCTATGCTTCTCCCGCTGCAAAGCTCCACCACGCCGGCGACCCCTCCGACCGCCTTGCCGCCTTCCCCGCACCCCTTCTCCTCCCCGACTTCTCCTCGCCCGCCTCCTCGTCTACCCAGCGCCGCCGCCTCGCCAGCTTCTCCGCCGGATCTCGCCTCCATCAGAGCCGGCAGCAGCAACAGTTGCACCTCCCCGATGCCATCTCGTGCTCGCCTCCGACCCGATTCACCGTCGCCGCCATCCCTTCGCGCCTCCACGCGTTTCCCCTCGCCGCACCTCTCCGAGCAGGAGCTCCGCCTCCCCTGCTTCGCGCCAACCGGTGCCGAGCGCTGCTCCTCCCGGCCTCCTCGCGCCCATCCGCCCCTGCTGGTGCTGCTCAGCTCCGGCCCCGACCTCCATCTCTCGACAGCAGCGTTGCCCACTGCTATTTCGCCCGTGCTGGTGACCCCTTGGGCCGCCACGTTGCCATTCGCCGGAGATCGCACTGCCTTCTTGCCTCCTCCTCCGAGCTCCTGCTCCTGCCTTTGCTGCCCAACATCGCGACCTCCCCTCCATGGCCACCTCTGCTCGCGTCGCCCTCCTCGCGTGTCCCACACTTAGTGCCGTTTTCACGGTACCTCCCCGAACAGGAGCAATTTTGGATCGCCAAGTACCCTTCGGATTCGTCAAGACCCTCATGTAACGACTACATGACGACCCACCAAGCACTCTTTTGGATACGCCAAGGTCGACTACGCCTGATGATGCGACATGTACCTCTACCTATGACTCAAACGTCTGCGAACCGTGTACCACGACGAACATGTACGGCTACACGACGACCCGTCAAGACCTGAACAACTACCGCCGCCGCCGTGTACCACTACTTCCACTACCGCCACGAGAATGACTACTTCCACTACTGTCGCCACGTGAACAACTACTTCCCACGATGACCCGTGAACGACTACTTCCTCTACATCGTACCGAACCCGAACCGCTCCGAAAATGCACGCTTCAAAGGTATAATCCCGAGATGATCACCCGTGGACCGAATGCATGTTGTCTGAGATGAACCGTATGTTTTCACCGTGCCCGTTTGCTTCATGCATGTTCCTCCTCGTTTGCCATGCCGCCGTCCCGTGGGAACCCGGTATCCGGGATCACCCCACCATCTTTTGCATGTCCCATTAATCGACACTTTCTTTTGCACCCACATCCCGACGAGTTGTCGGATCATCGGAATGTTGCCATGGCACCATTTTCGTTGTCATTGCCGTGGCACCCCTTTCGTTTCCGCCATTGTGTCAAATGCTTCATAACATGCTCATGTCAACATTTTCATAAAAATTGCATAAAACTTGCATATGTCATCCGCATCATGATAACAACTTTTAAATGCTTAAAATTGTTGTTTGCTTTAAAACTACTAAATGACATGTTGACTTTCCGGAATTGTTGTTTGTTGTTCCGACCTCATTTAAACTTGGCAGGATAGGTAGTTTTTTTATGTTTCACCTCTTGCCATGTTTAACCAAATTTAATATTGTTGTACATAACCGAGAGAGAAACTAAATAATTGATGTGGTGTTTCGTCAATATGCAACTCGTTGCATATTGAGCTCCACTTAATTTGTAGTATTGTTTGTGCACTTTGCCATGCCATGCCTCATTAAGCGGACATGAATCATACTTGATTGTGCATCATGCCATGATTATGCTTGTGTGTTTACCATGTTGTTTGCTTCTTTCCGGTTTGCTTCTCTCGTTAGCTTCAGTTTTGTTCCGGAGTTGTGAGGATTCGTTCGACTACGTCTGTTTGTCTTCTTCATGGACTCGTTCTTCTTCCTTGCTGGATTTGAGGCAAGATGACCATTACCCTCGATATCACTTCTATCTTTGCTTGCTAGTTGCTTCGTTCTATCGCTATGCTGCGCTAGCTATCACTTGCTCTTCAAGCCTCCTAAATTGCCATGTCAGCCTCTAACCTTTTTCACCCTACATAGCAAACCATTGCTTGGCTATGTTACCGGTGGGCAGCAAACACATGCTGTCAACTTGGCACTTCATACATGTGGTTGCAGAAAGTGGGACCTAAGTGGGACACCATGCAACCATGCAATATCAGCAATTAACAAGGAAAAAAGGTTTCTAGAGGACTATGTCTGCAAATTCTTCAAAAAACCATTTTACCTAGAAGCTTATGAACCAATGATATATCCTATTCCCGGTGAACATGATTGGACAAAGACAACATTACCAGACATAGAGCCACCTAAATTTCATGTGAAGAAGGGAAGAAAGAAAGAAAAGAGGATAAAGGGCAGATTTGTAATGCCCACGATGCGGCTATATCTCTCACGTGTCGAAGCACGACTTAGAGGCATAACTGCATTGTGGTTTTGTCGCAAGAAGGGTCCTCTTCACACAATCCCATGTAATGAGCAAGACTGGGATAAAGAGTTGGCTTACAATCGCCACTTCACAAAAGTGCTTAAATAAATCATACATCATTCAGAGTACACACATAGTCCGACTACGTCTGTTTGTCTTCTTCATGGACTCGTTCTTCTTCCTTGCGGGATTTTAGGCAAGACGACCTTTACCCTCGATATCACTTCTATCTTTGCTTGCTAGTTGCTTCATTCTATCGCTATGCTGTGCTACCTATCACTTGCTCTTCAAGCCTCCTAAATTGCCATGTCAGCCTCTAACCTTTTTCACCCTACCTAGCAAACCATTGCTTGGCTATGTTACCGCTTTGCTCAGCCCCTCTTATAGCATTGTTAGTTGCATGTGAAGTTGAAGATTGCTCCATGATGGACAGGATTATGTTGGGATATCACAATATCTCTTATTTAATTAATGCATCTATATACTTGGTAAAGGGTGGAAGGCTCGACCTTATGCCTGGTGTTTTGTTCCACTCTTGCCGCCCTAGTTTTCGTCATACCGGTGTTATGTTCCTTGATTTTGCGTTCCTTACGCGGTTGGGTGATTTATGGGACCCCCTTGACAGTTTGCTCTAAATAAAACTCCTCCAGCAAGGCCCAACTTTGGTTTTAACATTTGCCACCTAAGCCTTTTTCCCTTAGGTTCTGCAGACTCAAGGGTCATCTTGTTTTACCCCTCCGGGCCAGTGCTCCTCCGAGTGTTGGTCCAAACTAGAGCACCGTGCGGGGCCGTCCCTTGGCAACTTGGGTTATGTTGGTACCTGTACGCTTAGCTTATCCGGTGTGCCCTGAGAACGAGATATGTGCAGCTCCTATCGGGATTTGTCAGCACAGTCGGGTGGTCTTGCTGGTCTTGTTTTACCATTGTCGAAATGTCTTGTAAACCGGGATTCTGAGACTGATCGGGTCTTCTTGGGAGAAGGAATATCCTTCGTTGACCGTGAGAGCTTGTGATGGGCTAAGTTGGGACACCCCTGCAGGGTATAAACTTTCGAGAGCCGTGCCCGTGGTTATGTGGCAGATGGGAATTTGTTAATATCCGGTTGTAGAGAACTTGACACTTGACTTAATTAAAATGCATCAACCACGTGTGTAGCCGTGATGGTCTCTTTTCGGTGGAGTCCGGGAAGTGAACACGGTCTTTGTGTTATGATTGTGCGTAAGTAGTTTCAGGATCACTTCTTGATCACTTCTAGCTTCTCGACCGTTCCGTTGCTTCTCTTCTCGCTCTTATTTGCGTATGTTAGCCGCCATTTTGCTTAGTGCTTGCTGCAACTCCACTTCATTAGCACTTCCTACCCATAAGCTTAAATAGTCTTGATCTCGCGGGTTTTGAGATTGCTGAGTCCTTGTGACTCATCAGATACTATCACAACAGTTGCAGGTGCCGATGATACCAGTGTAGGTGATGCAACCGAGTTCAGATGGGAGCTCAACGAAGATCTTGGTCGTTGCTATGTTTCGTTTCATGTTGATCAGTAGTGGAGCCCAGTTGGGACGATCGGGGATCTAGCAGTTGGGTTATCTTCTTTTCTTTTGGCTTCGTCCGTAATCGGACTATGTGTGTACTCTGAATGATGTATGAATTATATGTTCATTGTGTGAAGTGGCGATTTTAAGCCAACTCTTTATCCCATTCTTGTTCATTACATGGGATTGTGTGAAGATAACCCTTCTTGCGACAAAACCACCATGCAGTTATTCCTCTAAGTCGTGCTTCGACACGTGGGAGATATAGCCGCATCGTGGGTATTACAAGATTTGAGGTTCCAAAGCCAAAGGAGAGTTCAAGAATGGCCACTATAACATGCAGCAACTGTGGGCTGCAAGGCCATAGATACACCAGCTGCAGCAAACAATTGAAACCAGAGTTGGCTTTGAGAAAAAATAAGCATGTGGTAAGCACCTTGTTAACTAGTACTATGTTTTGTATTTATTGTATGTTTCCTTCTCTTCATGTTTCCTTCATTTTTGCAAGGCATCTAGAAGATCAAGGAATGTTGATGAAGCACAGACTGCACCAGCAAGAGGAGAGGCTGCACCAGCAAGGGCACAGGCTGCACCAGCAAGAGGAGAGGCTGCACCAAGAGCACAGGCTGCACCAACAGCTGGTGCAAGGCATGGTGCTGGAAGGCATTCAAGGCCTTTCTCTGCACCAAGAGCTGCTGCTGGGGCTTCCACTTCTGGTGCTTCCACTTCTGCTGGCCCTACAACTCATACTGGATGGATGTCCTTTTTTACTACAAGTGGAAATACCTGAGTGTCATGTGTCATGTTTCTAAACTATGGCAGTTATGCCCAAGAGATGAGGGGGCAAGTTATGTATGTTTCAAACCAATTATCATTTTGGGTTGACATGCTTTCTGGTGGAGTACTCTTTCTACTATGTATGAGTCATGTTTCTAAACTATGTCAGTGATGCCCCAAGAGATGAGCGGCAAGTTAAGTCTGTTTCAAAACAATTATTATTTTGGTTTGACATGCTATCTGTTAGAGTACTCTTTCTGTTATTAGTCATGAATCTAAACTATGTCAATTATGCCCCAAGAGATGAGGGGGTTATGTGTGTACTCTTTCTGTTATTTTGGTCTTTAGGGGTTGTCGACGTCGATGGAACCCAACATAGTCAAAGGTTTAGTCTTGAGGGGTTGTCAATGATGACGGAACCCAAAATAGCCAAATTTTAGTCTTTAAGGGTTGTCGACGTTGACGGAACCCAAAGCCAAAGTTTTAGTCTTTAGGGGTTGTTGACGTCGACGGAACCCAAAATACCCAAAGTTTTAGTCTTTAGGGGTTGTCGACGTCGACGGAACCCAAAGCCAAAGTTTTATTCTTTAGGGGTTGTCGACGTCGACGGAACCCAACATAACCAAAGTTTTAGTCTTTAGGGGTTGTCGACGTCGACGAAACCCAACATAGCCAAAGTTTTAGTCTTTAGGGGTTGTCGACGTCGACGGAACCCAAAGCCAAAATTTTAGTCTTTAGGGGTTGTCGACGTCGACGGAACCCAACATAACCAAAGTTTTAGTCTTTAGGGGTTGTCGACGTTGACGGAACCCAAAGCCAAAGTTTTAGTCTTTAGGGGTTGTCGACGTCGACGGAACCCAACATAACCAAAGTTTTAGTCTTTAGGGGTTGTCGATGAAGACGGAACCCAACATAACCAAAGTTTTAGTCTTTAGGGGTTGTCGACGTCAACGAAACCCAACATAGCCAAAGTTTTAGTCTTTAGGGGTTGTCGACGTCGACACAACCCAAAATCTATCTAACTACATCCATCTATGAAAGCCTATAAGATGATAAAACTTCGTAACTTTACCATTCTATGAAGCATCTATGCAAGCAAGATAATTCCAACTAAAAGATCCATACATAACATAGCCATAATAGATTCTTACAGCAACATACTGGAGTTCAACATAGTTCATAACTTAAAGAAACATACTTAATAGATTCTTACAGAACCATAATTCAAACTAACAGATCCATACAGACATACAAAACAGATCCATTGATACTACTTCCCAAAAGGTCAGCTTAGCAGCCTCTTCATCTTGTTCATACATCCAAGATGGCCTTGATCCCCTTCATCTTCTGCTTGTTCTTCTCCTCTGCCTTCAACAGATTAGCAATCTGAAGCTTGAGCCGAGCCCTATCTTTAGTGAGCTTGTCATGGCCCTTTTTCAGATCACCCATGTGATCCTTCAACTGGAGATTCTCTTGGATGAGCTTATCATGTCCCTTTTTCATATCACCAATGTGATCCTTCAGCTGGAGATTCTCTTGGGTGAGCTTTTCCTGAGACTGGGTGAGTTCAGCATCCTGCTTCAAGTTGAGATTTTCTTGGGTTAGCTTCTCCACAGACTTAGTTAGTTCAGCAACCTGGAACTACAAGTTCCTCATGTCTGCACTAAGCACTTCCTTCTCTTTCAAATGGTTGAACTTCAGGTTTCTGATGACAGTGCCTTGGGCTTTTGTCAGGTTCATAAGGACTTCATACTTCCCTTGCAGCTTGAAGATCTCTGCCTCTTTCTTCTCCATCTCTGTCTTCATATCTGAGACAACTGAGTTGGTCACCTCAACATTCCTCTCCTCTGCACTCTTAGACTGCAAATATCTGAAATCCAGCACCCTATCCTCTTGGGCATTCAAAAGTTGATGAACATCTTCAACTAATTTGTCATAGTTGGCCTCCAGTTTATTTTCTTCTTCTGTCAAATGGTGAATAGTGAGTGAGCTATCCAGGTTATCCTTCCTCCTATCACTCTTGCTATCTTGATACATTTCCCATAGCTTCAATAGTGCATTTTGCATTGTAGGAGGCCACTCTGGGTCAACCCATTGAACAGAACCATAGTTCTGACCTTCCTGCAATATATCCAACACCTATGTTTGTTAAAGAATAGAGTAATATGATCTTAAATAAAGAACTAAAGAACAATAGAGCTAACTAACTGTATTTCAATAGTATACTACAATAATCAATGACCTAGAGAACAACACAACATGTGCACTGCAACCCAATCAAATATCCACTTTATTTAATCATTACAAAAAGTACAACAACTATAAAGCACTCATAAAGCACTAAACTATCAGGATCAAAGCTTAAACAATGCTATGCACTGGAAACTAAGCTCCTGGCCACATATAAAATTAACAGATGCCTACTCCAATGATCAACATCAGTGATAAGTACTACTTATTGGATAAATAATGGCAATCACAAGAACAAAATCTTACTTGGGGGGCTACTACTAACTGTGGGGCTACTACTAACTCATTTTAATACAAAGACATAGAAAGTGCAGAATCTTACTTTAAGAGTATAGGCTAAGAACCTCCTTCCCACCTCAAATCACTCAAAGGCTACACGCCTCTCACATGGCAGCCCATGCTGCTCGCAGGGAACAATGGTTCCAGTCTCAATGCCCATGTAGTCTTGGTCTTCAATGCTGGCAGGGATCTACGGGAGCAAAATGAACCAAAACCCCCCAAATCAAAGTCAAATCCCCAAAGCAGGAACCCTAACCCTAACCCTAGCTACACCACTCACCCGGTACAACATGCTATCGTCGTCGGAGGAGTTCATGTACTACAGGATGGAGTAGTCGTTGCTGCTCTCATCCTCGTTAACCATGGCGCGGTGGCGGCGGGGGAATGCGCGGCGGTCGGCGGTCGGCGGCGAATCGGCGGGCGAGAGCTCGAGCAGGGCGAGGGCTAGGGTTCGTGGGGAGTGAGTGAGTTGTGTTCGAGGGAGTTGGGTTTGACCAGGTAGACCAATCGAGCCGGTTCGGCTGCTTGTGAACTGACTGGCGGGGCCGGGTTGTCAGATACAGCGCCAATACAGGGTTATAGGCGGCTTAGCTCGTATTGCAACAACCAGCCTGAAACGTGGTACTGACTTGTAAAAAATCTGAATAGTGGTACTGATCCGTTATAACTGCCCCAAGTGTGGTACTTCCCTGCAATTAACTCTTGGTGCTTCGCCTGCGTGGTGGCCAGTAAGTGCATGGTCATGGTGTTGCTTCTGTCTCAGGGTTCACATGTCTTGTTGTCGGTGTCCTACAATGGATTGTGCTTGTTTGGTCGTGTCGTTGTTTTCATCACTCAACTGTTCGTGTTTATCGAAAACTTGCCGTGGCTCTGGATGGTGAACTATGATTAATAAGTGAGCTCTTAATATCGTGCGTAATTTGTGTCAGTTCTTCATACCTATGCTGCTGCTGTTTGTCCTGCGCCTGTATATAATTGAAAATGGAGTGACAGAAGTGTATAATTTGCAATTTTTGTTGCCTTATCATCACATGCGGGGTTTTGTTTAAAATTAGAAGAGATGACCTTTGGGCGCTGTTGTTTAAAAAGTTTGTCACACTTTTAAAAAGTTGTCACATGGCGGGAGGTGAATAGAGCTCGGCCAGAATAAGTTTCCCCCCTAGTACCCTAGGGTCCCCAATATCCCCTGGAGGCGATCGCGATCTACCACCCGAGGGTGTGGCAAAACTCACCATCGATCTCCTGGGGGTGATCGGTGCGTGATTCCTTGGTTGTTGTGGACTACGAGTCTGCATGGCGGAAACAACCTAGAATAGGCGGGCGGCGCATCTGGGAGTGGCGGTAGAAGAGGTGTTCATGAATTGGAGGCAACTTCGGAGGATAGGTTTGTAGGGCTGAATCTCCATGGTGAGGAGGCTAAGCTTGATCTCTCGGGTTAGATTGAAGGGCTGATTGAGGAAAAAAGATGGATTGCAATTTTCAGGGTTCACACGCAGAAGCCGTTCAGTCATGTCGCCTTGTTTAAGGCTATGGCGTGGACGCCAGCGCAAGGTGTGATCTTGAAAACAATGAACCCGAATCTGTTTCTAGCCCAGTTTATGTGCCTTGGTGATTGGAATCGTGTGATGAAAGGCGGTCCGTGGCTGTTCAGGAAAGCTGCAGTTCCTTTAGAGGAGTATTATGGTATAACAAATGTCCAGGAGTACAAATTAGACCGCATCTCTGTTTGGGCACGGATCACTGGCATACCGGATGGTCTGATGAAGAAAAAGGAAATAGCTCAAAAGATAGCAAGAAAGGTGGGGATCCCCCCAATAAGGGCTAGTTTGGTTACCAGCGATCCCAGGGGGATCCCTGTCAAAATCCAGGGATCATGGCCCACTAGGCAAACCAGCCCGTGGAAAATCAGTGCGTCGTTTGGTCGATCGTAGCTGGGGGACTTTCTGGCCCAATCCCCCGTGTTTCCCCCGGGAGAACGATCCACGACCCCGGAGGTCGGGTAGAAAATCTACGCTTCTTCTTCTCTCACGCGATCGACTTGGAGCCTAGTGACCTGGAGCCTTTCCCCCCATCCTCCAGCCACCAAATGATATACTACACACTAGGGAAATATCCACTATGGTGGAAGTGGATCTCGGCAGCCCCATAAAATCCCCTGACTGGGGTTTGCTACCCTGGTTTTGTTACCTTGCTACCAAACTAGCCCTAAAGGTGATTGTCAATGAAGGCCGCATCAACCCTGCCAAGTACTTGCGAGCTCGAGTCACTCTAATGTTGGATACCCCGTTGGTGCGGTTTGTTCCTTTAACGTTGAAGGAGAGCAAGAGGTACCCTGTTGAATATGAGAAATTACCAGACTTCTGCGATTTTTGTGGCTTAATGGGCCATGTCACAACTGAATGTGGCGACGGAATCCATAAACCAGAGGACTGTTAATGGGGAGAATGGCTATATATTTGTAAATTTTGACACACCGCCAGATGGTACAGGTGGGGGTAGGGGGATGCCCTGGGGCAGTAACATGTTTGGCTGTGGAGGAGGTTTTGGCAGAGGTCGAGGCAACCATGGTGAACCAAATGATGAAGAATCAAAGGAAATGGACCTGGACGGTGGAGGGAATGTGAACTCAGGAGCATTATACCTTTGGCCCGTAAGCGGCTTATTAGCCAACAGGGTACTTTAATCAATCATAGCAACATTCCAGCCTCTAGTGCGCAGGGTATATCACCTCCGCCTGGTTTTGTAAATGATAAGGTGACTCAGTTGGAGATCATTTCTAGTGAGAAGGTTGACAAGGATCTACTAAGTACCCCACAGAAAGCTCATGTCCAAAAGCGATTGGGAGCTTCAAATGATGGTGATAGTGCAAGAAATAGTAATCGGCGACTCCTCTCGAGGGAGATCGCCGGGAGAATTGAAAATCATGTGTTGGAACTGCCGCGGTATGGCCAGTGCCGCGACAGAGAGGGCGCTTCTGCATGTCCAGAAGCAGTGAGGGCCGGATGTGATCCTTCTGTCCGAGACGCATCTGAACACAGCTAGGGCAGAGAAACTAAGGAATAAAGTGATAATGGACCATGTGGAGGTTGTGGAGAGTATGGGTGCCAGTGGAGGTTTGCTTCTCCTTTGGCGTCGGCCGGTAATGCTACACGTTCGGGATAAAACCAAAAAAAATTCATTGATGTATTAGTGGGATCAGCGGGCAAGGAAGAATGGAGGTTCACCGGGTTCTATGGTGAACCGCGATGGGAGGACAAACATATTTCGTGGGGCTACCTACGAAATCTATACCAACAAACTCGTCTCCTGTGGGTGGTCATTGGTGATTTTAAATTCCCATGAAAAGGAGGGCGGAGCTCCACGACCAATGCGCATGATGCAGAATTTTGGAGATGCTTTGGTGGACTGCGAACTCGAGAACATGGGGTGCATAGGAGAACTATATACATGGAGAATAAGAAGGATCAGAGAGCGCTTAGACAGGGCAGTCTGTAATGGTCAGTTTCATGGTCTCTTTCCCATGGCCAAGATCTCAAATGTCGCACATACTAAGTCAGGCCACCGTCCTCTTTTGATAGATACAGAGGGTGACACCGTGGGTGATCACTTTCATGCAAAACTGAAGCAATTTGGAGCCCTCTGGCTCTAGGAGGAAGATGTAGTTCAGCTAGTTACGGAAGCGTGGGAGAGGACAAACCCAGGTGGGTCCTTAGCGGACAGAACTGCTGTTGTACATGCTTGTGTGGGATAGAGAGATTCTGAAGGCACCTCAAAGGCCCTGTTTGGATCCCAGGGCTAGAGCTACTTTAAGCTATTTGGGGCTGAACTAACTTTTAAAGTATCCAAACACATGGGCTAGTTTGAGTTAGATTGGAACTAACCCATCAAAAAAACTATCCCTATAGAGAGGTGCTAATTGGAGCTAGTTGTGGTGGGGCCCTAAAAAAATTCTTTTTCTGTCGCGTGCAGCCGCACCGTATCCTATCCATTCGTCCCCGCTGCCTCTCGTTCTTCTCCCCCCGCTGCCTCTCGTTCTCCTCGTCCCGCTGGCCCCGGTCGCCCTGCATCGCCGGCCACGTCCGCTCGCCCACACCGGCCACGTCTGCCCGCCCCCGCCGCCCCCGTCTGCCCGCCCTCGTCCGCTCGCCCACACCGGCCGTGTCTGCCCGCCCCCG
>NC_041391.1:111193130-111244978 GCF_002162155.2 Triticum dicoccoides | reverse complement strand
TCAGTCTGCCCGCCCCCGCCCGCCCCGTCCGCCTCCATCCCGTTCCCATTTATCTGCCCCATCTCCGACGCAACCTTCGCCGTCCATGGCACTGGTCACCCACACAAGAGCCGGCCACAGCGAATCCTGATTAAAAGAGTCAAATGATTGAAAAAAGTGCATTTATTTTCAAGCTTACCCTCTCATCCAAACACCACCAAAGGCTAGAGTTAGTTTAAGGTTAGTCTAGAGTTAGAAAATAACTCTAACCTCTAACCAGGTTAGAGTATCCAAACAGGGCCAAAAACGCCTGAAAGAATTGAAGGATGAGCTGGAAAGCCTGCGGTTGGGTCCTCTCTCTCATGAGTCGGCAAACCGGCAGTGTACTATGCTACTTGAAATAGAGGAAAATATTGAGAAAGAAGAAATATACTGGGTGCAACGGAGTCGAGCTAACTGGCTAAAGTTTGGTGATCGCAATACAAATTTCTTTAATAATTTTGCTACGGCCATGAAGAAGAGGAATTACATTCGACAGCTAATGGATGACAGTGGTGCATGGCTGGATGACAATGAGTCAATGCGTAGCCTAATAGCAGATTACTTCCAGCATCTTTTTTCTTCTGAAGTTTTTGTACCAGATCCGAATGTTTTGAATAAAGTAAAATGTGTGGTACAAACTATATGAACGACTCCCTGTTAGCACCATACATAGAAGAAGCAAAAAGATCTCTATTTAGCATAGGGGATTTAAAGGCCCTGGGGCCTGATGGGTTGCATGCCATATTTTATAAGAAATTTTGACCAATTCTTGGTGAGGATATGGTTAAGGAAGTTCTGCATGCAGTTAACACTAGGGTGATCCCAGAAGGATGGAACATCACTACTATCGTTCTTATTCCCAAAGTGGACAACCCAGAGAAGATCACACAATTCAGGCCCATCGGTTTATGTAACGTCGTCTACAAGGTAATTTCTAAAAATGTTGGCAGCAAGATTGAAACTCTTACTCCCGGACATTATTAGTGAAACACAAAGTGCCTTTGTGCCTGGCCGCAACAGCGGAGCTACGTGGGGGCGAACCTGGGCCATCGCCCCCCCAGCAAAAACGAATTTTTTTACTACCCCTATATGTATTACACACAGCCCACGACCAGAAGGCCCATTTATCAACTGCTGTCTTCGTTGCGTGGAGACAAACGAATCCAGCCAGCCACCAAATCGATTTCCCCTTTGACCTACCACCTGCGACTGCGGACGCATGACGACCTGAGCGTGGGGGTGGGGCACCGGCGTCCGGTAGGCGGCCGCTGTGGCTTGCCGGCGTGGCCGCGTGGGGGTGACCGCTGGCCGCTGGCGGGTGGCCGGCTAGCCGCTCCAATCCGGCCTCTGCTGCGGAGAACATCAGGCAACATCGGCGCCCTATAGTGCCTCGGTGAGCCGGTGAGCATCTGCCCTCGCTAGATCTTGCCTTTTCTCCTTTACGTTGCCTAGTCTTCTAGTCAATTTCTCCAATCTGGGCGTCCTAGCAAGCTAGCTAGCTACTTTGTCAACACTGCTCTGTACTGGTTATTTGGACCCTGTCAGCACTGCTTGCTGGATCTCTGTCTATCTTTCCCCTCTGGAAATTATAGGAAGTTCAATTATTTTGATTCTGAAGTTTATTTCACCTTAGTTGAGGAAAATTCTAATTAGGTCATCTGGTCATGGATTTATTCAATTGCATTTTGTACTGAATAGAAAATGTCCTTTACAATGAGATTGTGAGAGGGAGACGTGATGCTTAAGGGGAAAAAGATTGATGCATTTTTCAAAAGAAAGAGAGGTGATTCAGTTGATGAACCAACAGCAACCGAAGCAATGCCTATTCATCCAACGGACCGTGTTCAACCTCCTTTGTTGTTGCTCGAATTTGAGCAACACGGACCACATCCTTCAATGCCTCAATAGCAAGGACAAAGCCATCAAACTCAAACAAATGAAGTACAATTTCAAGGGATTGAATTCTTGCAGCGGGATCCAGCACTACGTCCACAGATTTGGCAATATCCACCTAATCAAAGAGATGATGTGCGGCGAGTATATTTGAAGCTTGGTATTATGCAGCCCCGTATGGTCCAGAAGGTCGCAAACGACGCTTTAAGTATGACTGGTTCAAGGATTTCCCATCATGGTTGGAGTACTCGGAGGACAGTCATCGTGCGTATTGCTTCTATTGTTTCTTGTTCGGCAAAAACAAAAACAAGAGAGGTGGTTCAGATGTCTTTACAGTGCGAGGATTTTTAAACTAGAAGAAGGTCCATGATGGAAAGAAATGTGCTTTCTTAAACCACATAGGTTCTGAACCTTGCTCTGAACATAATAATGCAACCAAAGCATGCCATGACTTCTTGAATCAGCAAGGCCATTTAGAAAATGTTGTAGCAATGGGCAACCAGAGTGATATAGAAAGAAGCCAGCTGAGGGTGAAAGTATCAATTGCAGCAGTTAAGTGGCTTACAACACAATCGTGTGCATTTAGAGGCCATGATGAAACTCCAGACTCAAAGAACAGAGGGAACTTTATTGAATTGTTAAAGCTCCTTGCAGAATTCAATCCCGAGATTGCCGAAGTTATTTTGGAGAATGCTCCATACAGTTTAAAGTACACATCACATGAAATCCAACAGGAGATTTTGGGTATTTATCACTACAAGAAATATGTCAACTTATGACCTTCTGTCAGTGACCCTCGAAGAATTGGTCATAAATTTATGACCATTTTAGACGAATTGGTCAAAAGCTGTTCAGGGGGCTCCAAACCCTAAACCATTGCGACCATTTTGGTCAAAAAGGTCGTAATTTCCTTACACGAAATAGTCACAAAGCAAACAGTGCTAGTCCGCTGCCTTATTTCTAGTTGTTAATGACCAATATAGATGGTCATAGCCTTGTAGATTGTGGTGGGTTGTGATGACTAGGCGCCATCTCATCAGTTTTGCCTATGTGTCATGTCCATGTGGCAGTTTTTGCCCTAGGTTGTGAAGCAACCTATATTTCTATCATTCCCAAAATTCCCAAAAAAATCTCATAAATTCTTTGGGGCATATCTTCATCAAATATGTTAAAATCCTTCCTTGCCTAGTTCAAAACTAATTCAACAGTATTCATTTTCCTATTCTGTTCACAACAACACTTTATGAAGGAAGTGCTATTTATATATTCTTGATTGCCCTTGGAATTTTTGAGCACTCTTTCCTATCCAAATTATTACCGCATGACAAAATTCAGCTCCATTTGCCTAGCAAATCTTCCTCGGCAAATTTCTGAAGTTTTTGTCCACCTAGAAGCATTGTGAAGGAAGTACCTTTTTTATATCTCTAAATGACATGAAATTTATACAGTTCCTTCATATGCCCAAATTATCAACATCCTCCAAATTGCAGCTCAGTCAAATCATCTATGTGAGCCCAGGTTCAATTTATATTTTATGGCCAAATTGGCACGTTGCAAAGCAAGTGTTATATAGACCCCTCCTATTACCCTCAAACTTTTCGGGCACTCTTCCATACCCAAATCATTGCCACATGGTAATATTCAGCTCAATTTTCCTAGTAAATCTTTCTCGGGAAATTTCCAAAGTTTCTACCTCGAGAGAAGCTTTGTGAAGTAAGTACTAGCTAGGCTTACCCAAATGATCTGAAAATTTACCAGCGCATGACCATACCTAAGTAACTTACCTACACCAATTTTGAGATCATTTCATTCATCCAATCTCTCTCACTAGTTTTCCCAAGTTTCTGTCCATAGAAAAGCATTGTGAAGGAAGTACTTCTTTGGCATGTCCAAATGGTATCAATTTTCTACAATGCTTTCCTATGGCCAATTAACCATCCTCCACAAAATTTCAGCTCACTCCATTCATTATTTTGAGCCCAGCTTCAACATTCATATTTTGTCCAGCGTGGTACTTTGCAAAGCAAGTACCACCTAGGATCCTCCTTTTGAGCTAAAAATTTGTGAAGACATTCTCCTTAGTAGATGATCATCCTCAGCCAAAACTCACGCCCATTGGCCATGTGCATTTCCTGTACCGCTAATCAAACACTTGGCTGCTAATTCATGTTTGAGCATCGATCGGTCTCCTCGTGAGAATCTTATGTTGTAATTTTCTTCCTAGCACCAACCTGGGGAGTGCCTAACCCACTAGACATGCCTAGGCCGCCCAGAACACATGGCAACATTACGGTCACGCGGTGACCACGCGACGGGCAGGCGAGTTTACGTGCTCTAGAGTTGGGGCCCTCGGCCACCGCCCAAACCTCGACGTATCGCCACCAAACCATGTATTTATGATTAAATAGGTCCTTATGTAACTAGAAATGATTTTTGGAAAAAATAAATAACAAACTATGAGGCAGCTGCAGTTCAAATTTGACCCGCTTCCAATTGAATCGGCGAAAATTTGTCTTTTTCACGAGAGGTGGATCAAAACTTTTTACACCCAACCATTTTGTCAATTGTGCATTAAATATGTCCTAGTATTTTAGAAAATTGATTTGGTCCAATTTTGCAACAATTATTTGGTAGTTCCTTCACAAAAAAACCTTCTTTCGGGCAGTCGAAAAATGGAAAATGAATTTTTCGTGCAAAGAAAATGAAAACACCCTTAGGCAACATTGTTTGGAATTCCAATATGCACCTTTGTGCACAATATGAAATCATTTGAATAAACTATGCCATGAATGTGGCCATAAGATTGATCATTTGGCTTGAAAGCCATGAATCTTCACACGTGATACCTCGTTTCTGAGAACACTTTTTAAAAATAATTGCCGTATTACAAGTTTGTTATTTTTCCTAGGAACTTGGCCACATATAATGACACAATGCGAAGGTTTCCCAATTTTTTGATTTTTTTTGAATTTTTATGCCCGTTTCAAAATGCGGTCAAAACGGCGGGAATGACCGTTCCTAGCTAGTGCTTGAATCTTGGAATTTTGTTGGTGTTTTTCTGATTAAATAGATACTTTTGTACCTAGAAATGATTTTTGAAAAAAATAAATAACAAACAATGAGGACGCTGCAGTTCAAATTTGACCCGTTTCCTGCTGAATGAGCGGAAATTTGTCTTTTTCATGAGAGGTGGATCAAAATTTTTGATTCCCAATCATATGGTTAATTGTGCATTAAATATGTCCTAGTATTTTAGAAAATTGATTTGGTACAATTTTGCAACAAATATATGGTAGGTCCTTCACAAAAAAAGTCATTTTGGGCACTCGGAAAATGATTAAAAATAGCTAGAAAGATCATAAATGCATAGAAATTGGTCCTTATACATAAAATATGGTCTAACTCTAGTGAAAATTTGTGTGGTGCCATTTTGCAAAATATTTTTGATAGCTACTTCACAAAATCCCTCTATTTTTTAGTACTTAGACACTTTTTTAAATCACTGGTTTTTCGAACCAATCAGGCCTCTTCCCACGGATCGATGACATGGCGCCCATCCATCCATCCATCTCTCCATCCCACATCCATCCATCCATCTATCTACAGAAAAAAAAGAAAATAAAATGAAAAAGAGATACCCCCCACCCGCAGCCCAAACCCTAGGTCAGATCCCATCGACTCCCTCATCGCACCCGTCCTCTCCTCGCAGCCGCCGCCACCTCCTCCCTCGATCCAGTCCTCTCCCTGGCCTCCTTTCCCCGATCCAGTCCTCTCCCCGCCGCTCCCACCCACCACCGACCTCGCAACCCTCCTCACCACCGCCGCCGACCTCGTCCCTCCCTTCCCTCACCATCTCTCCCTACCCTATGCCCCAGATCGAGTCGAGCAGGTCGGCCGATGCGCTAGGGTTCCGTTTGGTCAGCTCCGCGCCGGCTCTCCGGTTGGCCGCCCGCCGGACGATGGATCTCCCGCCGCTCTCCCACCAGGCGCTCCTGGGCTGCGACCTCTGCCACCTCGTCGTCCTCTTTGGCCTCAACGTCCACAAGGGCGACATGAGCACCGACGGCCGCTGGTGGTACATCGTGCTCTGGGTCTCCGCCTCACGCCGGGGCCGGGCCGTGGACTGGGACATCCTCAAGGAGCGGCTGGTGGAGCTTCGTCCGCATCGCGCTGGAGCAGACCCGCCTCCGCACCGCCCTCACGCCCCACCCCTCGTAGGTTGGTTCATGTCCTACTTACTGCTTCCCTTGCTCGCTTTGCCGAGCTCCATGTTCCTCTTTCCTTACGACTTTGCAACGTCCTAGCTCGGTAGGTGCTGCTAGTACAGTATAATGCTACGCGTACTACACTGGCAAGCATGCTCTGCTCGGGGTGATTTGTGAAGCTGTAACTTTCATACAGGTGTCGATGCTAGCCCGTCAGGCAGGTCCACGAATTCAGATGCGCCTGCTAATTGAAAATTCATTCTATAGCAGAGAAGCAAAATCACTACTGTTGTGATGTCGCGCTAGTACAGTGCCTTATTTCTTCCTGGAGTCTGCAGCAAAACTATATTGGTCTTTGTCTGATGCCCTAGAGTCTGAAGGGATCTCCTCTAAACAATGACCCCAAGCACGAGCTTTATTTCTTCAGACATGTAATTGTTGACTACTTAAGGCCTTGAGGGTCAATCTAGAGTCTGGTATAGGCAGTTTTTAATGCAATTGTCCATCTAGAACATCATAAAGTGTAGGTCTCCTGTGATATCAGCTGACGCCAGTCACATTTGTCATTCACAGAAGATGATTTTGTCCTGTGTCTTGCTTCCAGGAAAAGTTCAGGATCATACGAGCCAACGACGATGCGACTATTTTGGATGCTCTCTCCTTTAGCACTCTGAAAATTAGACTGCTTCGCAGCTTGACGGTTGAGAAGAAAAAACTATGTTCAGGTACTTCATCTCCAAGTCCAAAGTTTCCTTGACCAAAACCCACCAACAATTATCCCAAAAGGCTATGAACTGAAATATAGGTTTACATGTGAAGCTGCTTATATCTGAATATTACAGCTGCATTACAGCTGCAGTTTGCTCTGTAAGAATAGTTGCTAGCTCTTTCTGTGACCCATCTTTATTTCTTTGTTCTGTTTGGATGGAGCAGGAGCCCTCTTTGGTCGACATGCATGAGGAGGAGGAAATTGTCTCCCCACACAAGGTTGATCCCTCTCGACTTTATTGTGAGGTTTTTTCTATCACTGCTATGTTGTAGCCTAGTTTCTGTTGTGGCCCTTAAAAACTCATATCATATTTGCACCTGTATGATGTGTGTGTGCTTGATGCTCACGTACTAAGTAAGGTTGGTGGATGTTTTGTGACTGAATCGTGTTTCAGTTTGATACCACTATGCTTTCTCTTGTCAAATTCGTCCCTGACTAGTATAGTTAGTACTATTGCAGTAGGTTAATTGATTGAGGGAATACTCTTGCCTCTGCTTAACATATCTAAAATCTAGTCAAATTCCTCAACAACATAGTTGTTTTTTACAACAACAATGCATCCAAAATCTGACCTATCTATATACACACTTTGTGGAAGAAATAGGATATATATGTGCTTCTGTTGCTTCTATATTATATATATACATGTACGTTTAGTTATTCAACATGCTTCAACATTTTTCTGTTTGATTTGGTGCAGGAGGATGCCTGAGCTGACCAGGAGGACACCCTCGTCCACCCCGGCCACCACACAAGGTCGTCCTTCTATTTCTTTCGTTGTTTGTTCATGTGCTACTTGTGTTTCAGTTCCATTGCCTCCTATTGCAAACAAGTCTATACATTAGACTAGCCCAAGTGTTGTAAGTGCTGGGTGTCCTAGATACAGAAATATACCAAGTGCAAGTGGGTGCTCATGTTGTGCATAGTAGCAGATCTGTTTATGTGAGCTATACATTGGCCTATTTCTTCCTAATGATATGAACACTATCTTATGATCGACCAGGTCCCTGCTCTGTTTCTTTTTCTTTTGCATCCTGTATGTATGTATGTATGTATGTATGTGTCTGACGAGTCTGACAAAGTTGTTCTGAACATTTCTTGACAAAGGCGAGGCGGTGATGTCCCTGGGGTGGCGCCACTGTGCCCGGCGCTTGCCCTTGTCGCCGCGGTGGCGCTTCGGCGGCTTCCAGACCTTCTCCTCGATGTGGTGATGGTCACACCACAACCGTGGTGTGGCTGAGCCTCTGCTACGGTTACAACCTTCCTCTGGTGAGCTCCTCCCCGTTCCTTCTTCTCTGATGTAGCTCCTGCATGGCCTTGGCCATGATTTGGGTTGGATGTGGGGCTCTGCTAGTTGCTGCTAGATGCTGTAACCAAGCATCAACTCCTACTGGAGCTCTGGGGTGCTAAATTCATGCGGTTCTAGGGTCTGTCAGTAGCTGCCCATGTGTACTTGCTTTATATATGTGCTCCGGTGATGCTATGGTGGTATGGGGTTGCTCTGGATTTGCTTAATCTGTTGTTTGCTCCTATGTGGCTCTGTTGTTTGCTCCTATGTGGCTCTGTTGGACTCATGCTCTGCTCCTACACCAGCATCTTGATTGGTTCTATATACACTAGCAGCAGTAGCTCATGTACATGTAATTGGACTCCCAGGGTGCTGTTCTTGCAAATTCTTCCATGTCTTTCTCTTTTTGCTGGTGCTACTACACATGTTAGATTGTTAGCTGTACTTGTTTCCATCTCAAATTACTTATCTTCTTGAACATATTCCTGATGCTTGGTGCATGTAGGATGTGCTCCGTGTGGATATCTATGCATTTGTTAAGATTTTTGTAGCACATGCTATGGCCTCAAAGATTGTTTATTTTATTTTCATTCATACATGAGCACAGTTTTTTATTGCCGTCAAGGGGTGAATTGATTTGATCGTTAATATGTGGTTGGATGTGATGTTTTGCAGGTTGAAGGCGCTAAGGTGTTGGAGACGTGCATGTACTTTTTGAGTGTTTTATCTGTAGAGTGCTATACTGTGATTGGTGTAATATTGTATAGTTATATTGTGATTGGTGGAATGTAATAAACTTGATTGGTACATCGGTGATTTGGCTGTTATTTGAATATATTTAAAATGTGTTCTCTGATTGGTATATCATTGAGTTACAAGTTGTGAAAAATTAAAACCTGGTGTTTGGGACCTAGTGCCTAGAAGAATCTGACAATGTGCATCCAGTTGACTACAATAATCTGAAAATTGAATGTAATAAAAAAAAGAAAACCCGAAAATAAAAAAATTATAGAATGTGAAAAGGCTGCACCTCAGAAAGCAAAAAAAGTTCGAACCAATGGCCCAAGCCCATGTAGCTAGTAAAAAACAACAGAAAAAATACATTAAAAAGGCCGAATTAATGGGCTCGGCCCATGTAAAACCCCCAATTGGACCGGGCTGATTTTAACCAACGACCTTTTCAATTCGTCGCAATTTTTCCACGTCAGATTGCCACGTCGGATCCGACATGGCTTGGGGAGAGAGCTAGCGACCAAAACAGAAGGTCATATGATCAATGACCTTTTGTTAAAGGTCGCTATAGTCAGTTTACGACCGCCAGCTTTTGACCTTCTGTTTTTGGTCACAAAAAGGTCGTAAATGGAAATTTGTGACCTTTCAGTGACCAATAGTGGTGGTCACAAGTTGACATATTTCTTGTAGTGTATGCATTGAAAGTTAGGAAACATATCCGTGAAGAGATTGAGGATTCTAAGTTTTCTATTCTAGTGGACGAGACATGTGATGTAGCAAAAAGAGAGCAGATGGCATTGGTCCTCAGATTTGTTGATGAAGATCGTATATTGCAAGAGCGGTTCTTTGCCTTGATACATGTGACGAACACCAAAGCCGCAACACTTAAAGAGGTATTGAGTTCTGTGTTATCCAAACATGCTTTTGATGTTCAGAACCTTCGTGGGCAGGGATACGATGGGGCTAGTAATATGAGGGGGGAGTTCAATGGCTTGCAAGCTCTTTTTCTTAGAGAATGCCCGTATGCATATTATGTCCACTGCTATGCTCATCGCTTGCAACTTGCGCTAGTGTCTGCATCAAAGGAAGTGGTCACTGTTTCTCAATTCTTTCAGAAACTTCTTTTTATTGTAAACACCGTTGACTCCTCTGCAAAGCGCCATGATGAGCTTCGTGATGCCCAGTTGGAGGAACTAGCTCGGTTACTAGCTATTGATGACAATGAAACTGGTAAAGGGGCAAACCAGATCTGCACACTAAAACGACCTGGAGACACTAGATGGGGGTCTCACTTAGGTTCTATATCCAGCCTAAAGAAAATGTTTAATGCAGTACATTCAGTACTTCAAAATATAGCATCTGATGGGTCAGCTGGCTCAATTCGTGCAGATGGAGACACTGCTTTCAACTACTTATCTTCTTTTGAGTTCATATTTGTCTTATGTCTGATGGAAGAAACATTGGAGATAACTGAAGATCTTGGTCAAGCTTTGCAAAAGAAATCACAGGACATAGTAAATGCCATGCGTCTAGTGTTCACAACAAAGGTTCGTCTTGATGAAATGAGATCAGATGATGGTTGGGAAGCCTTCTTTGATAGGGTTGTTGAGTTTTGTGTAAATCATGCCATTGATATTCCAGATTTGGGAGATACTTACATTCTTCGTGGTGGTTGTGCTCGTCGCCAACCAGATCATTTTACTAAGGAGCACTATTTCCGGGTGGAAGTATTTCGTGCAACACTTGATACTCAGCTACATGAATTAGAATTCAGGTTCAATGACAAGGTACTGGATCTATTGACCACTAGTGCTACCCTGATCCCTAAAAATAAATTCAGATCTTTCAAAGCTGATGATATTTGTGAGTTAGTCAAGAAATATTATCCAGCAGATTTCACCCAATAAGAAATCTATGGATTGGAGCAGCAACTAAAACACTTTGTTGTGGATGCCTCCAATGATAAAGAGTTGAAAAATGTGTCAACCTTAACAAATCTTTGTCGATATCTCTTTGAGACGGGGAGACATTCTATCCACAATTTGCTTGATCGATTGTTGCGATTGCTTCTAACTCTTCCGTTTCTACAGCAAGTGCCGAGCGAGCATTCTCAACTTTGAAGATCATTAAGACAAGGCTACGTGATACCATGGAAGATGATTATCTAGCCAATAGCTTGCTAGTAAAAATAGAGAGTGAAATCACGCAGAAGTACAGTTATGAAGATGTTCTTGTGCACTTTAAGGGTGCAAAGAAACGGAAAGCTAATCTTTAGTGCAGTGTTGCTGTAGTGAAACAAATGCTCCATGGTTAAATGGTATTTTGGTATAGTTCCTTTTGTTATGGAGTAGGTTATATATATATATATATATATATATATATATATATATATATATATATATATATATATATATATATATATATATATATATTTGTAAGCTACTATGGAGAAGATCAATATAATTGTATAAGTTTCTAGATATTTGCAATATCTAACTTGCTATATTCGTATGCTTTTGTATTTGAGTTTTTTTAACAGCTTCGCCCCTCCAGAGATTTCTTTCAAGCTCCACCACTGCCTGGCCGAATTATCACTGATAACGTGATTGTGGCATATGAGTGCCTACATACTATGAAGAAGAGGAAAAAGGGGAAGGTGGGGAACTGTGCAGTGAAGTTGGATATGCACAAAGCACACGATAGAGTTGAATGGGTGTTTTTACAAGCAATTCTAGGTAAGCTTGGTTTTGATGACAGATGGATTCAGTTGGTCATGGCATGTGTCACATCCGTTGAGTACAAGGTGAGGTTCAACTCGAATGAAACCTTACAGTTCACACCAACAAGGGGGCTTCGGCGAGGGGATCCATTGTCACCATATTTATTCCTGCTTTCTGCGCAGGGTTTATCAGCACTCACTGCTCATGAGGAGGCAGCGATTAACTTGGTTGGCGTCCAGGTGTGTCGAGACTCTCCCACAATTTCACATTTGTTATTCGCTGATGATTCTCTTGTGTTGATGAGAGCAGATCAAAGGAATGCACAAACATTGAGAACATTGCTAGATGAGTATGTGCAGCTTTGGGTCAACTTGTGAGTGAGGCAAAGTGCTCTATATATTTTAGCCCTAACACTGATGTGGAAACTAGAGTAGAGGTATGCCAAATTCTGAATATTATGATGGAGTCTCTCTCAGATAAACATTTGGGCCTCCCGACGATGATCGGAGTGGACCGAGTTACATGTTTCAAACATCTTATAGAAAGAATTAAGCTTATGGTTAATCGATGGAAATAGAGAACTCTCTCCTATGGTGGAAAGGAAGCTCTAATAAAAGCAGTGGCCCATGCCATCCCTACGTATGCGATGAGTGTGTTCAAATTCCCCAAAAAAAATGTGTAAGGGAATCACTGATGCAATGTCGCAATATTGGTGGGGTGATGAGGAAAACCACAAAAGGATGCACTGGTTCGCTTGGTGGAAGATGTGTGTGCCGAAGGAGAATGGAGGAATGGGTTTTCGTGATATTCACAGTTTTAACTTGGTGATGCTAGCCAAGCAGTGCTGGAGATTGATTGAGAATTTTGACTCCTTGTGTGCTAAAGAAGCAAGATATTATTCCAATGGAGATATACTAAATTCTGAGTTGAAGAAGGGGCCGTCTTTTGTCTGGTAGAGCATATGGGCAGGGACCCAAACATTGAAGAAGGGGTGTATATGGAGAATGGGAGACGGTGCCAAGATAGATATTTGGAATGATTGTTGGGTTCCCAATAGCACTTCTAGAAAAGTGGTAACCGTCCGAGGAAATCGTGTGCTCTCAAAAGTCTCTAAATTAATTGATCCATACACTGGCCAGTGGGATGAACAGTTGATACATGACAACTTCTGGCATATAGACGCTGAGCGTATATTGCAGATCCCTTTATTTAATCAGGCGATAGAGGATTATGTTGCTTGGCATTTAACAAACAACGACATTTTTTCAGTACGCTCGGCATATTATAAACAGTGGGAGGATACCTATTTGGGAGATAATTCAGCGTCAGGTGGACAGGGTGGTTCTTTACCACACCCGGTATGGAGGAAGCTGTGGAACCTAAAACTTCTGGGCCAAATCAAGATCTTTGTTTGGAGATGTCTCCACAATGCGATACCATGTTTTTCTGTACTCGCAAATCAACACATTGGCAAGGTTTCAGAATGCCCTATATGCAAGGGTGGAACGGAGGACATACATCATGCATTATTCACATGCTCTAGAGCAAAGGAAGTGTGGAAGGCGCTGGGTGTGGAGACACTGATCGCTGATGCGACTCTAGTGGACAGATCGGGTGCTGAGATACTAAGTTTGCTTCTGTGTGATAAATCAAACCAGATTTTGTGTAAGTCTCCGATCGAGATGGCTGAACTGGTGGCCACAGCCTCATGGTATATATGGTGGCAATGTAGGCAGCAAATCTGTGGGGAAGTGGTACAAAATCCTAAATGAACAGCACCAACAATTCATACATTAACACTGAATTTTGTTAGAGTAGCAGAGAAATCAAATACAGTGCCAAGAATGAATAGATGGAGTCCGGCCCTTGAGACACAACAAATATTGAATGTTGATGCTTCATTCTGTGAAGAGGAAGACTATGACGCCCCGAGACCGATGCTCCAGTTGCCTTCCATTTATTTTAGTTGTTGTCGTGTGTTTATTATGTTTGTTGCTATGTTCATGTTGAGTGCTTGTCATATTTTGCTTCTTGCATCATGCTATTTATTAATTGTATTTTGCCATCCTTGTTGTTGCCATCATCATCTTGCTTTGTCATATGCTTCATGATGTGCTATTGCATTTTGTCATTATTGCTGCATTTGCATCATGACCATCTTTGTTGTGTGCTTGTTATCTTTGTGAACTCCTTCTCCTCATCTTCTATGCTGTTCCATCTTTCCCTTCCATATAAACCATCATCAAGTGCATCACCCAATCACTAGCTTCTTCCTTTCAATTCTCACACATTTCCTGCAAGTGGCATTTTTCTGTCCTCAATAAATTTTTATTCTTTTCCTATAAATCCTGCACTTTGCCTACATCCTCTCTGCTAATTTTCAGCCCATTTGAAAGTGTTTTGGTTGGGTTAAAAAAATGGCTCAAGTTTGAATTTAATTCAAACTTGAATTGTTTTTATATCCTCAAAAATGCCCAAAGCAATTTACTAAAATTCTGCACAAATTCTGGACTCCAGGGATATTCTCATATCTCTCTCCACCCTCACCATTATTCCTGTGCTTTTCTGTCTTGTTTTCTGTCTAGAGAAAAGAGAAGAAGAGAAGCAGCAGTGGCAACAGCACAGCCCACCAGCACTCACTCCCCGCAGCCCACCTGGGCCTTTCTTTCCCCGGCCCAGCCGGGCCGAACGTCCACCTGCTCCGCTACAGCGCCGTCTCCCTCCTCTGCCTTCAGGAGCGCCAACCCGTGAGCTGCTTCACGGACGTCGAGGCCAGCACGTCCCGCTCCCCTATACAGCCCCAAGCCCGCGCCCCCTAGGGTTTCCCTCTCGCCGCCGCTACCCTTTCCCTTCCCCTGTTTCTCCTTCTTCCTCAAGAGACAGAGAATAGAGGGCACCACCGAGAGCTTCGCCTTTGCCTGCGTGGACGGAGGCCACCACGGTCATCTCCGGCATGCCCATCTTCTTCCTCGACGTCGACTACTTCCGTTCAGACATCTTCCCCGCCCAAGGATCGCCAAGTCCGTCTACCTCCCCGTCGCTGTCTTCTTCCCCTGCTTCCTCTTCTTCACGGAGCCGAGCACCACTTTGATCAGCGCATCCTCCCGCCGTCTCCAATCTCCGTCGACCTCGTACGACTCCAGCGGCACCCCCACGGTGAAGCTCCGATCCTTCCCATCTCCCTCTCTAGTCTAGTTTGTCCGCATATCCATCGTTTCACATGTCTCCGGTTTTGGCCGCCATGGCCGTGACCTTGGGCTCGAGCTCGTGCACCTCGCTTCACAACACATCTGTCCGCACACACTGCCGCTGCTGCACCCATGCATAGCGCACCCGACCCGCGCCTCGCACGCACCCCTCGTCTCGCGCCCTTGGGCTGTTGCCTCCTGCCTGGCCGCACTTCGCCGCCATGGCCGCAGGGTTATGCCTGCACACAACCACACATACGCACACGCATGTGCTTGTTCAGTAGCAGCGCCCTCCACATATTACCGCACCCCTGCCGCTTCTCTGTATTTGCAGAGGCCGCCGCCTTTGGTCGCTGCAGTCGCCTCCGGTTGTCGCCGTGCAGCCATGGCCAAGCTCGTTCTGCTGTGAGAGAGGTCATAAACAGCAGGGAGCTCTCTTTGTCGGAGAGTAGGAATTCTTTTTACTCCTCAGCCCCTTCGTCGCTCTGGTAAGGAATCTTGACATAGGTGTTTTGAATTACTTCTCTTACCCTTCAAATTTTCTTTAGGATCACGCAGTGGGTTTTTCGATCGTTGTCCCTCATCTCTTTTCATCCGGTGTATTTCCCATCAAGTTGACTTGAGCCTCTTCATCTTTGAGTTCAATCCTCAGTTGTTTTATTTTCCCACCCGCCCTCCCCTTTTTCTCCTCGGAGCCGGAGTCCATAATCGAGTATCCATCCTACTCGTGCGAAGCCTTTGCTTTCTTTCAGTGGGTGTTTTCTCTTCAAGTTATACGTCAGTTCCCCTTTCTAGTTGCCTTGTTTTTTCCGCCCTCTCATCCTTTTTCTTCCCGGAGCCTGAGTCTCTTTCGAGCATCAGTTTCATTCGTGTGGGGCCTCTTCAGTCTTTCGTCAATTGTTTCAACCGGTGAATTCTCTTTTGTTTGACATTCTTCATCTCTTTTACGGTGGACCCAATTCAAGTTTTTCGGGTTGATCACATTCTTTTCCTTGGATCAAGTGTTCTCCTTGATCGTTTGCCTCTCGCCATTCAATCATTCCAGAGTTCGGAAGACATCTCAGGAGATTCGTCTGTGTTCCAATTAATTCGAGGTTCTCACCTCATTCAAATATTTCAATTGTTCCGGTGCATGATCTATCTGTCCAACATCCCTTTCCAACGGTGTTTTTCTCTTTAGTGGGCCCTAACCCACAGGTCTTTTCCCAGGATCTTACATGACTCTTCTAAGTTTCCCGGAGTTATTCTCAAATCCTTTTCGAAGTTGACGTAAGTATGAATTTCATCAGTCAGAGGCTTTTCCAAGATCAATTTCAAATTATCTTTCATTGTTGACTCAACATCTGTGCTTTTCATTCTCCCAGAGTATCTCAACAATTTTTGTGTTCTTTCTCGTCGTTCTCAACTTTTGAAGACCGAAGCAGAGTTTCTCTTAAATCTTGTCCGTTCTCCCGAAGATTCATGTCGCTAGCTTGATGCTATCTGCTCAAATTGTTTCCAGTTGTGCAATTCTTTTTCATCCATCCGGAGTATTTCAGGAGTTGCTTCCCTCTCGATCATCCGGAGGTCATCTTTTCGGAAGATTTCTTCGTTGTAAGTTTTCAGCTTTGGTCGTCTCAATATTCTTCCGGTGCTTCATTCAAGTAGTCTTCAATCAGTTCACGATCTTTTCGTTCTATTGTCCCTAAATTCCCTCAAGTATTTTCGTGCTTGTTCTAATTCTTCCCGGCGATTCGTTCTCTTTTCTTCGTTCATTTTCATTTCTAACGGTGGTTCGTTCAACATTCCTATTCCTTGTCGGCATATCAATTCATTCATTCTTTCCAATCCTACCGATGGTGCATGAAGATTTCCCAAGCTTGCGCTATATCTCCCTTAATCCTTTCCAACGCGAATAAGTAGTATGCAAATCCATTGCTTCCCATCGATTTAATTGGTGGAGGATAAACATAACATAATTCTTATTCTTCTTTCATCAAGTTGATCGATCTCTTCTTTTGGAGTTTGTTCAGCATATCACATTCTTGGTTCAAAGCTTTTTCATCTTTTCTTTTCCGGAGTTCCAAGTTTTCTTGCTTGTCTCGTCACGAAGCTCCATCTAAGTCATCGCAAGTTCATCTCGTTCTTTTCAACATTCGTTTCTTTAATCCTTTTAATACTAGAGTTCTTGGAGTGTTCTTCACGGTGGTTCTTCATGATTTAATTCATTCTTTCAACTATTCATCAAGATTCTTGTTGGTGGAGTTCAAGTATCTTTTCTTCTGGTGTCTCGAAGTGCAATTAATTCTCCGTATTCTTTTGAAGTGGAGTTTTGCATTTCTTTGGTCTTCTCAGATATTCAAGCATTTGCTTGTGGCACAGTTTCACCTCAAATTTGAGAGGATTTTCCATAAGTCCACAACAAACTTATTTTTTGTTGTTGATTTTCTCAGCAACCTCGTTAAAACTTTTCTTCTAAGGAGGCTATCTAATTAATTCGTGGTGAAACTTGTTGTTCTCTTATCCGTTCTTTTCATTCCACTAATTTAATTCTACCGGAGGCATTGTGTTGTTCATCTCATCAAGGTCATCCCATCTTGTGAAGTTCATGTTCTATTCCTTTTCTATCTTGTTCTAATCGGAGTGGTTTCAGTGTCTATGTTGTTTCCATGAGCATTTGATTCTCGTCATATTCGCCGTTCCTCTTTCTACCCGAGTGCTCTCGACTTGGTTCATCTTTTCTCTTGCGCTCTTATTTCACCTCATCCTCTTTCTCTTCCGTCTCGTTCCTAAGATCTCAGGACGAGATCTTCTGTTAGTGGAGGAGTGTTGTGACGCCCCGAGACCGATGCTCCAGTTGCCTTCCATTTATTTTAGTTGTTGTCGTGTGTTTATTATGTTTGTTGCTATGTTCATGTTGAGTGCTTGTCATATTTTGCTTCTTGCATCATGCTATTTATTAATTGTATTTTGCCATCCTTGTTGTTGCCATGATCATCTTGCTTTGTCATATGCTTCATGATGTGCTATTGCATTTTGTCATTGTTGCTGCATTTGCATCATGATCAACTATGTTGTGTGCTTGTTATCTTTGTGAACTCCTTCTCCTCATCTTCTTTGCTGTTCCATCTTTCCCTTCCATATAAACCGTCATCAAGTGCAACACCCAATCACTAGCGTCTTCCTTTCAATTCTCACATTTCTTGCAAGTGGCATTTTTCTGTCATCAATAAATGTTCATTCTTTTCCTATAAATCCTGCACTTTGCCTACATCCTCTCTGCTAATTTTCAGCCCATTTGAAAGTGTTTCGGTTGGGTTAACAAATGGCTCAAGTTTGAATTTAATTCAAACTTGAATTATTTTTGTATCCTTAAAAATGCCCAAAGCAATTTATTAAAATTCTGCACAAATCTTGGACTCCAGGGATATTCTCATATCTCTCTTCACCCTCTCCATTATTCCTGTGCTTTTCTGTCTTGTTTTCTGTCTTACGAAAAGAGAAGAAGAGAAGCAGCAGTGGCAACAGCGCAGCCCACCAGCACTCACTCCCCGCAGCCCACCTGGGCCTTTCTTTCCTCGGCCGAGCCGAGCCGAACGACCACCTACTCCGCTATAGCGCCGTCTCCCTCCTCTGCCTTCAGGAGCGCCAACGCCGTGAGCTGCTTCACGGATGTCGAGGCCAGCACGTCCCACTCCCCTATATAGCCCCGAGCCCGCGCCCCCTAGGGTTTCCCTCTCGCCGCTGCCACCCTTTTCCTTCCCCTGTTTCTCCTTCTTCCTCAAGAGACAGAGAACATAGGGTACCACCGAGAGCTTCGCCTTTGCCTGCGTGGACGGAGGCCACCACGGTCATCTCTGGCATGCCCATCTTCTTCCTCGACATCGACTACTTCCGTTCAGACGTCTTCCCCGCCCAAGGATCGCCAAGTCCGTCTACCTCCCTGTCACTGTCTTCTTCCCCTGCTTCCTCTTCTTCACGGAGCCGAGCACCACTTTGATCAGCGCATCCTCCCGCCGTCTCCGATCTCCGTCAACCTCGTACGACTCCAGCGGCACCCCCACGGTGAAGCTCCGATCCTCCCCATCTCCCTCTATGGTCTAGTTTGTCCGCATATCCATCGTTTCGCGCGTCTCCGGTTTCGGCCGCCATGGCCGTGACCTTGGGCTCGAACTCGTGCACCTTGCTTCACAACACATCTGTCCGCAGACGCTGCCACTGCTGCACCCACGCATAGCGCACCCGACCCGCGCCTCGCACGCACCCCTCGTCCCGCGCCCTTGGGCCGTTGCCTCCTGCCTGGCCGCACTTCGCCGCCATGGCCGCAGGATTATGCCTGCACGCAACCACACATGCGCGCACGCATGTGCTCGTTCAGTAGCAGCGCCCTCCACCTATTACCGCAACCACACACGCTCGCTCGTTCAATTTAGATCGTTACGCATGGCGGAGTTCGAGACAGCAAGAGAGGCGTGGAACGCACTCAAAGAGATGAGGATTGGAGAAGACCGCGTCACCAAGGCTCGGGCACAAGTGCTGAAGCACCAATTTCACAAGTTGCAGATGGAGGAAACTGAATCGGTGAATGACTATGCCATGCGTCTGAATACATTGGTGTGAGAGATCCGCGCGCTTGGTGCAAAGCTCGAGGAGACCGAGATTGTGGAGAAGTTTTTCAGTTTGATGACCGATAAATTCACGTACATCATCGGCACGCTCGAGCAGCTTTACGACATCGACGACATGACCATAACGGAGGCGATCGGACGCTTGCGGACATGGGAAGAGAATGCTCGTGGTTGTCGGAAAGGCAACGGAGGAGGTAGTGACCAACTCATGTACTCGCGCGCAGATTGGGAGTCCCCAAGTAGCAAAGGAAGGCGCAACGTTGGCGAATGCTCAAGCAACGCGAAGTGCGGCGGACAAGCCGGAAAAGGCAAGCCACAAGGTCGTGGTAAGGCGGACCGATCTAAAGAGCGGAAGCCATGGAACTTGGATATGTCCGAGGTCAAGTGCTATAACTGCAACGAGATGGGTCACTTTGCGAAGGATTGTCCGGAGCCTAACAAGAGGGAGATCAAGGCAAATTTGGCGAAGCAGGAAGACGAGCGTCCAGGTCTTCTGATGGCCGAAGTTTGTGATCTCGTGGAGCCTAACAAGCGGGAGATCAAGGCAAATTTGGCGAAGCAGGAAGACGAACGTCCAGGTCTTCTGATGGCCGAAGTTTGTGATCTCGTCCAAACCATGGTTATAAAACCAAACCGGAAGGTGCTACTTCATGAGAAAAAAGTAACACTAAAGTTATCCGGGAGCCAGAACGTGTCGTGGTATCTAGACACAGGTGCCAGTAACCACATGATGGGGTGCAAGGAGAAGTTCCTCGAGATAGAATATGATGTTCAAGGCTCGGTCAAGTTCGGTGATGGTTCAAATGTGGAGATTTGCGGGCAAGGTTCTGTCCTCTTCGAGGGTCTCACAGGAGAACATCGCATACTCACCGGAGTGTACTACATCCCAAGGCTTCGCAATAACATCATCTCTGTCGAGAAACTTGACGAGAATGGATGCAAGGTGGATATCGAGAATGGAGTGATGACGATCTTCGACAACCTCCGAAACGTGCTAGCGTGTGTGAATCGCACGCGGAACAGGCTCTATATCCTCAACCTTGATCAATCTCAACCGGAGTGTTGGCTCGCCAAGAGTGATGATGATTCGTGGTTATGGCATGCTAGATTTGGACACGTTAACTTCTACGCCTTGAAGAAGATGTCGAAGATGGAGATGGTATCTGGGATGCCGCTTATCGACCATGTTGATCGAGTATGTGACGAGTGCTTGGTTGGAAAACAGCACCGCAGACCGTTCCCTGCTCAGTCTACCTACCGTGCAAGTGATGCACTCGAGCTGCTCCATGGTGATCTATGTGGCCCTATCACCCCAGTAACTCACGGAGGAAAGAAGTACTTCTTCCTTGTGGTAGATGACTACTCGAGATACATGTGGGTCGTTCTCCTACGATCTAAAGGTGAGGCATTTGAAGCATTCAAGAAGCTGAAGGCTACAACGGAGATGGAACACAAGTTGAAGGTTCGCGCTCTACGGACAGATCACGGCGGAGAGTTTACGTCAAACGAGTTCAACGACTACTGTGAGAAGATTGGCATAAAGAGGTTCCTGACGGCACCTTATACGCCACAGCAGAACGGTGTTGTTGAAAGGCGCAATCGAACCGTCGTTGACATGGCGAGAAGTTTACTCAAGAACAAGAACTTGCCGGGGACATTTTGGGGAGAAGCTGTCTCGACGGCGGTCTATCTTCTCAATCGGACTCCAACGAAGGCGGTGATCGGCAAGACTCCGTATGAAGCAATTTACGGACGTAAGCCGAATGTGTCTCATCTACGGACATTCGGGTGCGTGGCCCATGTGAAGATGGCGGAGCCGAATCTCTCAAAGCTTGCCGATCGTAGCACCAAGATGGTGTTCATCGGATACGAGAGGAGTTCCGGCACCAAGGCATACCGCTTCTACGATCCACAAACCAAGCGTCTACGGATTTCATGCGATGTCGTGTTTGAAGAAAACCAAGCGTGGAATTGGAGCGCAGCAGCCGACGATGCTCCAAACGGTAACATATTCACAGTTGAATTTCCAACTGATGATGATGCAAGGGAAGACGTCCAGCTGGTTGGCAAGACACTCAACCAAGGTGACCGCAATGGCAGTGACCATCATGGTGCCGACACCGACGACGACGTGCATGGGTCGCAAGGTGATAGCGACAACGACACGCACGACACGGGCGGAGATCTCGACAATGAGGCACATAGTGATGATGACAATCAAGATGATGGTCACGATCACGACGACTACGCCGACGACGAGGATGCCAACGACCCGGCATCTACCACACCCGAGACTCAACCGTCTTCCTCAAGTGCATCGACGCCGACACAATTTGTGTCGCCCCCTTCGCAAGCCACGACGGATTCTTCCGGGCCTCGTCGCTACAAGCCCCTCAAGAAAGTCTACAAGTACGCAAAGCCAATTACACTCGAGTACTCTTATTTGTGTTTACTTGGAGTTGAGGAGCCAGCGAACTTCGTAGAGGCGAGCAAAAGTACAAGTTGGACGCACACCATGGATGAAGAGATGAAGGCAATCGAGAGCAATGGCACGTGGACTTTGGTAACCCGACCTCCGAACCAAAAGGCCATAGGTTTGAAGTGGGTTTACAAGTTGAAGAAGGACACAAAGGGTGCCACTCTGAAGTACAAGGCAAGACTCATTGCAAAGGGCTACATACAACGTCAAGGAGTTGACTATGAGGAGGTGTTTGCACCGGTTGCTTGAATCGAGACGGTAAGAGTGTTCTAGCTTTGGCAGCACAAGAGGATTGGAAGGTTCATCATATGGATGTGAAATCCGCTTTCCTCAACGGCGACCTCAAAGAAGAAGTGTACGTGAAACAACCCCTCGGCTACGAGAAGAAAGGCGAAGAAGAAAAAGTTTACAAGCTCAAGAAGGCACTTTACGGGCTGAAGCGAGCGCCAAGAGCTTGGAACTCAAAGTTAGACCGAAGATTGGTCTCACTCGGGTTTAAAAGATGTCCCCTCAAGGATGCAAAAGACAGTCTACCAAGCATCGACGAACAGGTGAAGGTTGAAGACACGACCAAGGAGGAGCGCTGGCGTCAAGCTACGGATGAGCCGACGACAGCAAAGACGATCCCTGCGATGCTACAAGAAACGACGAAGGCAATGCCAAGGGTAAAACCTACGAGCAATCGTGTTTGGGATCCAGGTCATAACGAGGATGTCATGCTTAAGGGGGTGAATGCTAAAGTTAAGCATGATTTGCACGGAACGTGCATGTATCCAAGTCCATCTAGGATTGATAGTCCTACTAGGATTAGATATCCCACACGTCTCGGTCATGTAATTAGCTAGCCTGCGTGCTATATATACATGTACCTAGCCCCTGTAATCAGAAAACAAAAAAGACCATCGAAGAAATAAAAAGAAGCTAGGAGCGACACGCTCCTGTAGCTATCACCAAAATCAGTTTTCCTCTGTACTAGTTTACGTTCGCAAGTTCACGATTGTTCCGCCGAGAGAGTCGCTTCGTCGATCAAGTTCGTATCGATCCTGTACGGCGTGCACGTAGTGCCAGCTAGCTATAAAATCCATCAAGCTTCTTGCTTGCTTGCTTGCTAGCTTTGCACATACGTGTTTCAGCTCCCGGTGAATTGATCTAGCGATCAAAAGCCAACACGCCCTCCACCTATTTCCGCACCCCTGCCGCTTCTCTGTTGTTGCAGAGGCCGCCCCCTTTGCTCGCTGCAGTCGATGCCGGTTGTCGCCATGCAGCCATGGACAAGCTCGTTCTGCTGTGAGAGAGGTCATAAAGAGCAGGGAGCTCTCTTTGTTAAGAACACACAGCTATCCCACTGGTTAGAGCAGACACTATTCCTTTGGTGGGTCTGGGGTTCAAGTCCCAACCGGCCCTATTTTTGCTCTGTTTTCCTGGTCAATTCCACTTCTGGGCTTGCACCGTGCGTTGAATCCGGCTCGTGTATTTTTTTCCCTATCCCATGTGTTTTAGCATTTATTCATTTTCTGCATATTCACATCATTGCCATTATTTTAAAATGCTCATAACTAAATATCCATGCATCCAAATGAAACATGTCATACATGCATCTTGCTCAGTTTTTCATGTTCTTTAGCAATATGCAACTTTCATTCCTGTTAAAACTGATTAAAATTGTTATTTGCATTGTTTTGCACAAATGACATGTTAAAATAGTTTATTTCATAACTTAATAACCATAACTCTAAATTTAATGTTCTTTATATGTAAATGGGCTAGAATAATGAATCCGGCTCGTGTATTTTTTTCCCTATCCCATGTGTTTTAGCATTTATTCATTTTCTGCATATTTACATCATTGCCATTATTTTAAAATGCTCATAATTAAATATCCATGCATCCAAATGAAACATGTCATACATGCATCTTGCTCAGTTTTTCATGTTCTTTAGCAATATGCAACTTTCATTCCTGTTAAAACTGATTAAAATTGTTGTTTGCATTGTTTTGCACAAATGACATGTTAAAATAGTTTATTTCATAACTTAATAACCATAACTCTAAATTTAATGTTCTTTATATGTAAATGGGCTAGAATAATGCATAGATTAACATGTTGCACTTTATTTTCCTGTTTAATAATAATAAAATATGTTTTAGGGCAGAACTGTACCAAATCCGAAATATGCATCTGGAGATTTTCCGGAATTGTTGTTTGTTGTTCCGGCATCATTTAAGCTTGCCTAAATAGTTAGTTTACTTATGATTCACCTCTTGCCATATTTAACAACATTTAATATGGGAAACACTTTGTATTAGTAGTCTGATAGAAGACTTCCATCAAACGAGTCCTCCTCTGTTGATTCTTATTTAATCTGACAGCCCATATTTCTATCTGACCCGACAATTAATAAGCGCTATAATTTATCCTTTCCGAGTAAATCTCTCGTCCTCGACCGACCGACCCACCCCCTACCTCGTCTCGCACCCCACGGGCGACTCCATCCCCGACGAGCACGCTCACCGCGGCTACCTCCGCCATGAACCTGCTCCGCACCACGGCTCCGCAATGCCTACAGCTGCTCCACATCGTTGGTGTGGCGTCCCGCCCCCGTCTACTCCGCTTGACCGCATAATCCCCATCTCCGACCCGAGCCCCAGCCAGATCCTGCTCCATCTCCATCCCTCCTGCCGCACTGGTTAGAGCAGACACTATTCCTTTGGTGGGTCTGGGGTTCGAGTCCCAGCCGGCCCTATTTTTGCTCTGTTTTCCTAGTCAATTCCACTTCTGGGCTTGCACCGTGCGTTGAATCCGGCTCGTGTATTTTTTTTCCCTATCCCATGTGTTTTAGCATTTATTCATTTTTTGCATATTCACATCATTGCCATTATTTTAAAATGCTCATAACTAAATATCCATGCATCCAAATGAAACATGTCATACATGCATCTTGCTCAGTTTTTCATGTTCTTTAGCAATATGCAACTTTCATTCCTGTTAAAACTGATTAAAATTGTTGTTTGCATTGTTTTGCACAAATGACATGTTAAAATAGTTTATTTCATAACTTAATAACCATAACTCTAAATTTAATGTTCTTTATATGTAAATGGGCTAGAATAATGCATAGATTAACATGTTGCACTTTATTTTCCTGTTTAACAACAATAAAATATGTTTTAGGGTAGAACAGTACCAAATCCGAAATATGCATCTGGAGATTTTCCGGAATTGTTGTTTGTTGTTCCGGCCTCATTTAAGCTTGCCTAAATAGTTAGTTTACTTATGATTCACCTCTTGCCATATTTAACAACATTTAATATGGGAAACACTTTGTATTAGTAGTCTGATAGAAGACTTCCATCAGACGAGTCCTCCTCTGTTGATTCTTATTTAATCTGACAGCCCATATTTCTATCTGACCCGACAATTAATAAGCGCTATAATTTATCCTTTCCGAGTAAATCTCTCGTCCTCGACGGACCGACCCACCCCCCACCTCGTCTCGCACCCCACGGGCGACTCCATCCCCGACGAGCACGCTCACCGCGGCTACCTCCGCCATGAACCTGCTCCGCACCACGGCTCCGCAATGCCTACAGCTGCTCCACATCATTGGTGTGGCGTCCCGCCCCCGTCTACTCCGCTCGACCGCATAATCCCCATCTCCGACCCGAGCCCCAGCCAGATCCTGCTCCATCTCCATCCCTCCTGCCGCACCGGTGTGCCGTTTTGGGACGGCAAAGAAGCGGCACACACATCCCCGATGTGGTCCCCTGGTATGTCCTCACACGAAGTAGGATTTGATTCATCTCATGTTTGATTCCTTTTTAATCACTGGATTTGATTTGGGTTATTGGACGCAATGCTTGCTTCGATGGATTTTGCTGAGTGTATCTATATTATGACCGATGTGTAATGGTTCACTATTTCATCTACGAATTTCGACATGATTTCAAAGTTTCATGCTTCTATCCATGTTCAGATCTGTCCCCAACTACTATCTTTGTGCTTCTTAGTTCTGTATCATCTAAATTGTTATATAGATCAACCGCAAAAATAAATAAATTATATAGATGCTTCTTGATCCTATATATTTTGCTTTCAAATGCCAAAAAAACATGGATTATGTGTACATAGCTAGTCTTGTTTTTTCAGAGTGTACGACAGCATACAAAAAAAGTATGTTGATGCGATATGGTGCTTTAGGAATTTACATACTTCATATATATCGTAATCGTGCTTCATTGTCGTGTCAAGTTTGCTTCATAGTTCATAGGCATCATAGTTGTGCTTCCTCACTGTGTACAATTTGCCTATTTTTCATACTTGAGCTTCTATGCTGTGGTAGTTTGCTTCATATGTTTTGTACTTCTACATCTACGTTGTGTTCAGTTTGCTCCATTTTTGTGCTTCATATTGTTTTGTAGGTTCGTGTTTGTATTCAAATCAATCAGCTCGTGCACCATACATTGTTGCAACCCCAATGGTAAATGAAGAACATGCTCTGCCACAGTGAGGCAGACATGGCGCTGGTTGATGCTGGGCATGGTGTGCGTCATGAGATTGAGCATCTTAGTGCCTTGTGTTCTTATCATCAGCTTGGAAGCAAACTAGCAAGGACCACATCCGGTGGCCACAGGTTAATAACGTAGGCCACTCAATGGTGCTACCCTCGCTGCTCCTTGCATGATCTCTCGTGTAGTTCATCGGCGCTGACATCCGTAGATTTGTGGAAGAAAAGTAGGACATCAAAGCATGGTTTGTAGCGTTGGAAGCATTACTTGCTTATGATGGAAGCAGACTGAGCAGATTTGTATTACATGGAAACACGTCCCTATTGTTCTTGAAGCATGTGCGTACAGGATAATGGTTCTTGTTTTAATAGAAAGGTCTTATTTGCTTAGAAGCAATTCTCTAGTCTGTCCAAACAAGTATTTGATTATTTTGATGTGAAAATACAATTCCAATTTTATAATTGCAGTGGCAACATTTTTTTTTGTAAACATTGGCAAGACATTTGGGGAAACCTTTTTTGATTAAGAAAACCACACGGAAGAGATTTTTTTTGGAAATACCAATACATTGGACGCAAATATATGCCACACTGAAGCACATTTCAAGACAATTTGAAGCATATATTCTCTGGATGGAAGCAAATATTACCTCAGCATACATGACAAATATTCTTACATAGAGACAAATTTCATTAGTACTGCAAGCAAATTATATGAACCTTTTCTTTTGTATGTTTTGATAGATCCAAGCAAATTTTAGTTACAAATAAGAAAATCAAGTTGTTGAAACATATTTTGACTTCATAAGAAGCAAACAAAATTATTACACTGGACAATTTTTTTTGTTAGATCAAAGCAAATTTAACCTTTATTGGAAGCACATTTTAGTATCGGTAGAAACAAAATTTAGTATAAGTGGAAGCGAACATATTCTGAAGTACCAGAATATGAAAGAAAAGGAAGTATATTTATATGAAATAAATAGCATTACATTGTCATCCTCCCGTGATTTTGTGGTGCAGTTAGTGTGAGAGCAGATTACGTGAGAATTGAGGGGACCCATACCAATCCAACGTGATTTTAGGCTGTAATTGGCTGTAGGAAGCAATCAAATGGAAACAGACTCACCTCCAAGTACTAATCCAACGTACACAAGCAACCTAATCTAACGGTGCTCCACTGGTCTGACGAGAGCGCTAGCATCAGTAGTCTGATGCCTAGCATCTCCCATTTAATATTGTTGAGTACCTAAACGAGATCAAACTAAATAATTGCATGTAGTGTTTTGTCAATATGCAACTCGTTGCATATTGAGCTTCACTTAACTTGTAGTATTGTTTGTTGCACTTTGCCATGCCATGCCTCTTTGAACCGGACATGCATCATACTTGTTTGTGCATCATGCCATGGTTATGCTTGTGCATTTACCATGTTGTTTGTTTCTTTCCGGTGTGGCTTCTTAGCTTCGGTAATGTTGCGATTGTGAGGATTCGTTCGACTACTCCCGTTCGTCTTCTTCATTTCTTCCATGCGGGATTTCAGGCAACATGACCGTCACCTTGGATCCACTACTATCATTGCTATGCTAGTTGCTTCGTTCTATCGCTATGCTGCGCTACCTATCACTTGTTCTTCAAGCCTCCCAAATTGCCATGTCAGCCTCTAACCTTTTCACCCTTCCTAGCAAACCATTGCTTGGCTATGTTACCGCTTTTGCTCAGCCCCTCTTATAGCGTTCTTAGTTGCAGGTGAAGTTGAAGATTGCTCCATGGTGGACAGGATTATGTTGGGATATCACAATATCTCTTATTTAATTAATGCATCTATATACTTGGTAAAGGGTGGAAGGCTCGGCCTTATGCCTGGTGTTTTGTTCCACTCTTGCCGCCCTAGTTTTCGTCATACCAGTGTTATGTTCCCGGATTTTGCATTCCTTACGCGGTTGGGTGATTTATGGGACCCCCTTGACAGTTCGCTTTGAATAAAACTCCTCCAGCAAGGCCCAACATTGGTTTTATCATTTGCCTCACCACCACCTATACCTTTCACTTGGGTCTACCAACCCGAGGGTCATCTTTATTTTAGCCCCCCTGGGCCAGTGCTTCTCTAAGTGCTGGTCCAAACCGAGCGATGTCCGGCGCCCCCTGGGCAACCAGGGTCTATGCCAACCCGACGTCTTGCTCATCCGGTGTGCCCTGAGAACGAGATATGTGCAGCTCCTATCGGGATTTGTCGGCACAGCGGGCGGCTTTGCTGGTCTTGTTTTACCATTGTTGAAATGTCTTGTAACCGGGATTCCGAGACTGATCGGGTCTTCCTGGGAGAAGGAATATCCTTCGTTGATTGCGAGAGATTATCATGGGCTAAGTTGGGACAACCCTGCAGGGTATTATCTTTCGAAAGCCGTGCCCGCGGTTATGTGGCAGATGGGAATTTGTTAATGTCCGGTTGTAGATAACTTGACACCAGATCTGAATTGAAAAGCATCAACCGTGTGTGTAGCCGTGATGGTCTCTTTTCGACGGAGTCCGGGAAGTGAACACGGTTTTGGGTTATGATTGACGTAAGTAGGAGTTCAGGATCACCTCTTGATCATTACTAGTTGACGACCGTTCCGTTGCTTCTCTTCTCGCTCTTATTTGTGTATGTTAGCCACCATATATGCTTAGCCGCTGCTGCAACCTCACCACTTTACCCCTTCCTTACCCATTAAGCATTGCTATTCTTGATACCCATGGTAATGGGATTGCTGAGTCCTCGTGGCTCACAGATTACTACCACAACAGTTGCAGGTACAGGTTATGCGATGATCATGACGCGAGAGTGATGTTACTTGTTTTGGAGTTTCTGCTTCTGCTTCTTCTTCGATCAGGGGATAGGTTCCAGGTCGGCAGCCTGGGCTAGCAGGGTGGATGTCGTTTGAGTTTCTGTTTGTGTTTTCATCCATAGACGGATGGTTCTCTTATGTAAGATGATGTTGTATTCGTGTGGCATTGTATGCCTTATGTATGTAGCCCTATCTATTATGTAATGTTGATGTAATGATATCCACCTTGCAAAAGCGTCTTCAAGATGTGCTTCTATCCTTGGTGGGACCTTCGAGTTCCTTTAGGATAGGGTCACATCTTGGGCATGACAAACACTCAGGTTCTTGTGGTGCTATTGTTCAGGACCATCGACGTAATTTTATCATAGCATCCACGTCTAAACTCCAGCATGTGGCCAACATTGTTACTGTGGAAACAGCTGCGCTGCAAGAAGGGATCAAACTTATTCAAAGTATTGGAAGTAATGATGTCCTGGTAAGAATGGACAATGTCACCATGGTGGAAGCTTTGAGGCACAACGAAGGTCATTCTACGGTAGCAGCTCCTCTCCTCGAGGGCTGCAGAATGTTACCTAGAGAAATCGGGAAGGTTACTATTGAGCATTGTAATAGAGAGTCGAATGTAGTTGCTCATGAGCTAGCGAAGTGGGGTCATGCAAACAATCCATCCTTGTGGGTAGATGCACCCCTGATTTATTTCTACATTTTTAGCGGATGACGTAAGTGTTATTTAAAGTTAATAAAGCTAGCCATGAAGGCCTTCCCATAAAAAAAGTTGTCACATGGCGGTAGATAACAGTGCTATCATACCTCTGGCATTTATGACAAAATGCTATAAATGCTACCTTAGGTGGCGTGCTGTGCTGCAACAAGATGTTGAAGGACTGAGGAAGTCCCTGCAGAATTCAGATGCATACTTTCTGGTGCAACAACAAGCATTGGAGGATTTTAGTGCCAAATAAGAGAAAGCTAATAAGCTTGCTAAGCTTAATGGCAGCATGGTAGATACCGAGGATAACGTTTCTTGAACTCTTCTAAAGTTGTTTCAGTGGCTTGTTTTGCTGCCACGTTTTATTTGCACTGGTGGCCAATTTAGACGCCTAGTGTATGTAATATGTTGTTTTGTTCTATATTTGCACTGGTGGCGAACTTTGATGCACAGTGGATGTAATATCTGTAATAGCCGTAATAGTATAGCGTAAGTTGCTTGCTTATTTATTTCCTTATTGTCTTGTTTATTTGTTTGCTTGTAGTCACTGCAGTTCTTTTTCCGCGGTTTGCTAGTGGCCACAATAACCTATTTTTTGAAAACTAGGTCATTATAAGCATGGGGAACATACAGATCGTTGTAACGATGGTCCTGCTACCTAATGTAGTGACCATGGGCCTCCTATGGGCTGTAGGATCCATGGGCCTTCTACGGGCCATAGAATCAATGGGTCTTCTATTGGCCGTGTTGGGGATATAACTACTTGGTATGACCCGCCCAGGAGGGGCCGGGTCATGCCACTGGCGGCTTAAGATGAAGAGGCCCAAGAAGACGTGAAGATGGCGGTTCATAGAGCAAGCTTATTGAAGGCTCAAGACCCAGGGATGGCTTGAGGCCCACGGGTGTGAGCCGCCATATGTTAAACTTGTATTGTAAGGCAAGATTAGTTAGTTACCGAGCCGGACACGTTGTGTATGAGCCATCCGAGACTCTGTAAGCCACCGGGCATCAACCTGTATATATAAAGGGGTGATCCGGCGGCGGGTTAACTCAAGAAACAACAAGTTGAGAACCAGGTCAAGCGTATTCTCTCCCTGGTAATTGAAACCCAAGAAATACAACCTAAAGCAGGAGTAGGCTTTTACCTTGTTGTGAGGGGCCGAACCTGGGTAAACTCTCTGTGTCCTTTGTCCTGGTTAACCCCTTCAAGCTAACCTAGCTGCAATGGCTCCACACCTAAGTCCTTTCGCTAGGGCATCTGCCATGTTAAGTCCACGACAGTTGGCGCCCACCATGGGGCCAACACAAAGTGGTTTTGAGTTTTCAAAGGGCAGCTTCGCAGGGATCAAGGGATACGCCATCGGGCAGATGACCAAAAGTTGCTGCGGCAAGCTCTACATCGACGACGTAGGCTGGGGTCCTGAGGCCGGCTCAATCGAGTACCGGTACCGGGTCCCTTCAGTGGAATCCATGTCTTCATCAGAAAGATTAGCGAGTCAGAGCCTGAGCTGGACACCTACACCGACATCGTTGAGACGGCTCAGCACGCACAACCCACCAGGGTTAAAGCCGCCGCGAAGCATGCCTTTGTTGGTTTCATCCATGGGGCGGATCCCGATAAGGATATGTGTCCAGGGGAGAGATGGTAATCTATTCTGATGGTGAGTCTTCAACTGGTGAGACCGATTCATTGTATTAGTTGCAGGATGGCAGGCTTGAGGGCTGTTCCGATGGCGACAGTATTCCGGACCCCTATGAGCCGCCGAACAGGGTTGCGATCTTCATGGCCGCACACAACCGATGCTCGGTTCGACGACTGCTGCAGCTATGACCTCCAGTTCAACGGCTGCGGTGATGGCTGGTGCTAGCGGCTCTGCACGCTCGCTGGATCAAGTGTTGTCTGAGCTCTTGGAGGCCTTGGCAACCTTATTGACTGCGGAATTAACACCAGAAAATCAAGCACAACATAAGGTGGATGTTGCAAAATTGTGAGATGAAATAGCTCAAGCCAAGGAAGCATTTAATGCTGAGAATGCTAGGATGGCAATGGAACGAGCCGCTCTGGACACTGAGACACAACTGATTTTGGCAGAGTCGTTCCGGCTTACCTTGGATCAGAACGCTTCAAACGCCATGATGAGGAGGAGGCACCAGACCCGTCTACCCACAGAGTTTGAGGCTAGGAACCTTTTCAACACGCATGGGGCAGGAACCAGTGACCTGCCTATGGTAAACCGGGCGGTTGAGGTGCCCACGACCGGAGCACCGGTTCAGCCATGGGCTACAGACCCACCTCGTTTGAATTTGACTCCGCCTCAGCATGTTCCGATATCGCCGGGTCATTATTCTAACCCTATGGACAATATGATTGCTGCAGCTAGACGATTGGCGGCTCTCCCTGTTGAAGGCGAGTCTCTAGCTGCAATGGAGATACGGAGGGGCGGCGAGCTTCTTCAGACAGCGGTGGCTCAACAAGCGGCTTATTCGTACAGCCGTGAACGGACTCATTCAACCCCTCGTCCGAGCCAGAGTTATAGCAGGCATATTGATTCGCCTGCAGTTTCAAGCAATGAGCGGCACCATAACCAACCTCGTAGGCAAGACCCACCACGCGTTGGTAATGATGCTCAGGCTTTGGTGGACTAGGGCAGGGCGCGACATGAGGCTGAGCTGGCGGCTTAGTTGGCGGCTCAACAACAATCTCCGGTTTATCCATCAGCGTCTGTGGAGGCAGGAGTGACCTCAAGAACCCATGGTGTGCCATGTTTAGTGCCCGCTCTATGTAATGAGCGCTTTCTTAAGGATTTTAAGGTCCCCCGTGTCGGTGTCAAAACCGGCGGATCTCGGGTAGGGGGTCCCGAACTGTACGTCTAAGGTTGATGGTAACAGGAGACGGGGGACACAATGTTTACCCAGGTTCGGGCCCTCTCTATGGAGGTAATACCCTACTTCCTGCTTGAATGATCTTGATGAATATGAGTATTACAAGAGTTGATCTACCATGAGATCGTAGTGGCTAAACCCTAGAAGTCTAACCTGTATGACTATGATAATGAGTATTCGGCCCTATAGACCTAACCCTCCGGTTTATATAGACACTTGAGGGATCTAGGGTTACACAAAGTCGGTTACAGAGAAAGGAATCTCCATATTTGATCGCCAAGCTTGCCTTCCATGCCAAGGAGAGTCCCATCCGGACACGTTGAGAGTCTTCGGTCTTCATATCTTCACAGTCCATTAGTCCGGCCCATGGGTAACAGGCTGGACGCCCGAGGACCCCTTAGTCCAGGACTCCCTCAGTATCCCCCGAACCAGTCTTTCAATGACGATGTGTCCGGCGTGCAGATAGTCTTCAACATTGCAATGCGGGTTCCTCCTCTGATGACTTCAACGAGATGTATTTGGCGTTCCATTTAATGTTGCACTCCTCGTCTTCTGTGTATCCACAACTTCGGCTTCCACGTGTCAGGCGAATATGAGAGGTCAGGGCATTTTTGCACATAACACCCTAGCCATGAAAAAGTGAATCTATTTAAAGAGATTGGATCTCAGATCCATATGGCACCACATGGAAAAAATCCATAGAGATTGCTAGGAAAGACCATTCCAACATGGCCAGCGCTCCCAGCTCTTCCTCCCGTCCCTGCGGCCCATGAAAAGGCGAGTGGGAGAGGTGCTCTGTATCCCATGGTCAGCTGGAGAGGCTGCAGACATAGGGGTTTCTTCCTCCTGCGAATTTGGTCCTTGTTCGAGCAGGGTTGACCGTTTTCAATGGCGGGGCTCAGGCTGAAGATTTCCCCAATCCATCCGGGGGGAACGAGTGTGCTTTGTCCCTTATCTTCTAAGAGGCATCGGATTTCCAATTCATCCATTCCTTCACAGGCTTCTAGAGTATTACGGCCTCCAACTGCACACCTTTACGCCGGCCACCATCCTGCACATCGCGGGTTACGTCGCCCTTTGCGAGCTATTTCTGGGTTGTGAGGCCCATTTTGAATTGTGGAGAAAGTTATTCCGTGTCGTCCCGCGCAACCGCGAGGTACCAATATTCAAAGTGGGCGGAGCCGAAATATGGCGCATCACCGAGACCAGATACCTATCCGGCACACCAAGGAAGGCATCCGAAGAGTGGCTGTCCGAATGGTTCTATATTGAGGACGTCGCACTTCCAGACCCAGTTCGGAGGGGCCTTCCCGAGTTTACAAGCGTTCCATTAAGGAAACGCCACAGCTGGCGCCCCCGGAGTCTTGAAGAGGATGATAGTGCGGAAGTTCATCAACTCATGGGCAAGATAAAGATGCTCGCCCAGTTTGGATTATCAATAGTTGAGGTAATGGCGACTTCCATAGTGCGGGGAGTTCAGCCACTCCAATATCGAGGGCTTCCCATGTGGCACTATAGACCTAACCCTCCGGTCAAGTCTAGGGGGTCATATCTGACCGCGGGGAGTTCAGCCACTCCAATATCGAGGAGGATATCGCAAAGCTCCGAGCGGCTAAATATCTGACCGTGGAAATCCTCCACCGGCTCCCTGCTAAAGGGAAGGTTATCCCGACCCCTAGATCCGGCGAGAGGGTGATGTTTATCTCCCACTTTCTCCGAGGTTTAGGGTTTGCTCTTAATCCCTTTGTTCGTGGGCTCATGTTCTTCTACGGGCTAGATTTTCACGATCTGGCCCCGAACTCCTTCCTTCTTATATCGGCATTCATCGTCACGTGCGAAGCCTTCCTCCGAATTCCTCCACACTTCCGCTTGTGGCTCAGGACCGTTAATGTGAAGCCGCAGGTGATCGAGGGGAGCCAGGTGGAGTGTGGTGGTGCCACAGTGAGCAAGCTTACTAATGCTCCTTGGCCAAAAGGATCCTTTACAAAATCTTCAAATGTATGGCAGCGGGAGTGGTTCTATATCACCGAGCCCCGTGGTTCCAAGTGGGCTGCTGAGCCTACGTTTCGATCTAGCCCTCCGACTCAGCTTGCATCATGGATTAACAAGGGGCTAGACTGGGGATCAATCGACGAAGTGCAAACTCTGCAGAGCCGCATTCGAAGCCTCCTTGAGAAGGGCATCGATCTCATCAACGTGGTACAAGTAATTTGAGTTCGCCGGATCCCGCCGTGCCAGCGACGGCCTCTCCGCATGTGGGAATTTAATCCGGAAGGACCACAGACACTTCAAAACTTCTTAGGCACGACACACAAAGGAATGTGGAAGTTGTTCTTTGGGAAACGAAAACAGTGGCCGGACACTACTATGGACATCGGCCTTGACTGCAACCACCCGGATACCCCGGTAAGAGCTCAGCTCCCGAACACTTTATAGTTGAGTATCCCGTGATATGTTACAAAGCACAACGGACTTTTCCCAGGGCTGGATAAAGAAAGCGGCACGAATTAGCTGTTCGGCCCCCCTCCCCGAAGACTCAGCGGATTCCATACTAACGAGGATGCTGGCCCTAGCACCATACCAGATGCCTATAGGTGAGGACAAAGCGGAAAGTGGGGAGACACAAAGCGGCATCTACCCCGAAGGTATATCAGGCACTTCATCCGGAGGAATCAAAATTCCATCGTCCAGAGACAAAGGTGAGGGAGAAGTCAAGGTATCATCTCCCCAAGGTAAGAAAAGGGTTGCCTCCGGAGATTGGGAGGACAAGTCCCCCAAGCGAGGCAAAATGCCATCGTCAGGCGGCTCAGGCTTGGAAGACGACGTCGTCGCACAACTCCATAGCGAGGACAAGCCTCTCGCCAAATCGTAAGTTGAACAAGGGAGTTCTAAACATATCTCATTCCTTTCCCTCTACTAAGGTAACATTGGGAATATATATTATGCAGTCCAGCACATCGTCCTCTTCAATAATCCTCCTCCTTGGGAGACCTTCTTCCGAAGATGATGGAGAGCGAAACACCTCCACCAACTTCCTCGCCCGATAAGGCGGACAACTGTGAAGTGTCGTCCTGGAGGGTCTCTCCCGATCAGCAAGCAGTGCAGGGGATGAAAAAGATATTATCCGGAGATGATGCCCAGTCGCCTAGGGTTCAGGGGCCAACAATGAAGGCCCCGGACTATCCGGTTTACAGCCGGAGATGGTTGTAGGGACGAGCAAGCGGGTTCCTTCAAAGGGAGGTCGTGTTCCAAAGGCGGCTTCCGAAGATCCGGAAGCGCCGGATATATTGACGAACATGCTGCGACAGGCGTCAGTTTCAGAGGAACACCATGCCTTGATGGGTATGGGAGAGGGTTATGTCCGCAAAGAGCAAATTGCATGAAGCCTTCACGAGCCTGCTAAGAGGCTTCGAGGTTTGTGATGTAATATTTTCAACTGTGTTTTATTCGCAAAATGCACCTGTATATAGGTAGTAGCCCCTGAGACTCGGATTGGCTTCCCAAGGGAGGCGATCAGAGGATCAAAAAGAGATATGATCAGGGAATAACATGATTAAATTGGAACACAGGCAATTTCCCACTCAGTGACCGCCCGGACTACAGAAGTCACCCAGCTTGAACGGAAGCTTGATATGGCGAGTGACGACATCGCGCTTATCAACAAGCGTCTTGATGACTCACAAGGTATGTAGTTGGGGGTTCATTATATGCACTTGCTTATAATATAAGCAAGGCGTGAAGGAGTATATGCTGAAATATGTATAACTACAGATGGTGCTGTCGTGGTTGAAATTCTTCGGGCGGAGCTATTCAGGGCCAAGGAGCAGGCCCGTTGTAGTAATGCGGCTGCCGAAAAGGCATCGTCCGAATTGAAGGCCGAACAGGCTGCTCGGCGTCAAGACGAGAAGAAAATATCCATGATGACGCGTAAGCTAGAGGGTGCCGCTAGCCGCTGTGAATTCCTCGAGAAGGATAATAAAGCAAAAGCGGCTGAGCTTGATAAGGCCCTACAAGAGGCAAAAGAAGTGCGGTCCATGTCTAGAGCGGCTCGGGAGGAAATCTGGCAAGCTGGGGAGATCACGGCTGGTAAGCCCTTTTTGTTGCAAACTAAGTTCGGCGATCCGAATTATACCCCACTTAACCAAGTGTGGAGTTCTCCAGACGCGTTATTGGACCTGCCGAAGAGTGCGACTGATGCAGTGCGGTTTTACCAAGTGCAAGAAGGATGTGCAACGGAGAAGCTTTTCTGGTCACAATTCGATGCGTCGAAGCACCGGCTATTGCTAAACGAACAGATGACCCAATGGGCCGAGCTTCACAGGCTATCCGGTGCTACTATGAAGGACGTCGTGGTCTGGCTGTGGCCAACCGAGCCAGTTCCGGATAGTTATTTTGGTTTGGTGCAGCGACGTACTGACGTGGTGCCGCGTATCGATGCTGTGAAGCGATCAACACGCATTGAAGGTGCACGGATGGCCTTTGCCCGTGTCAAGACGTACTGGGCGAAGATGAAGGCCACCGATATTGCAGCGAAGAATCCGCCCAAGGGCAAGGATCATCACATGCCAGAGCACTATTTTGAGGATGTCTTAGAGGGTGCCCGCTTAATAGAGGGCCAATGCTCGAATGATGTAATATTCGAGTAAGTTGTATGGAAGTTGTAAAAGACAATATTATCATAAGGCTAGTTTTTTATTAGTTTTGCCTAAAAACTTTTATTCCTCCTGTGCGGCCGTTTTTGTATAATCTGAAAGTTTTCCAGTCGTCGGCTTCAGCCCCCTCGTAAAAAATACGGGGGTGTTCGAAAAAGCATTCGATCACTCCATTAAGGAGGTGTCGATGCGGGGAACTAGGCAATCGGACTATAGGGCATTAACACTTTCACTTAGCCATAGGAGTTTTATGGTGAGGCTATGACATAGCCCCTGATATGCACGCAGTTTATTCCAATATGGTGTGTTGCATATGTGACCTGAAGAAAAGGTCCTTCGTATAGTACAGAGGAACCACGACAGATCCCGGTAAGTCATCGAGTGGTTGACCAGCTCTCGCCGCATCATGACAGCCAGTTTTTGGCTTTCTCTACTGAGGTGCTCAGCCGGATGAACCGGGGCACAATCGTAGTAGTTCTCCCTTTACTACCTTAGCCGATAGAGCGGAACATAAGGTAGCAACCACAGGAGCCGGGCAACCAAACTATTGACCCAAGACATGATTCGGAGCTGATGCATATAAGGCCGAACTCATGACGCCGAAGTACGCTATAGAGCTGTTCGGACTTTCTCGGCAACTCATTTGTTCCCGTCCTGAGCCCCTGGCAAGTTATGCCGAGGTGTGTGAAACAACCAACAAGGACAAAATTCAGTTCTCTAGAAAAAAGCGAGTGCTGGATACAGAGTATGTTTAATGGGACTTGAGTGATATGCCAATCATTATATTACAGATAAAAACGCCACGACCCCGGCTATTTGACATGCCTGGGGTCGAAGGCTGAGGAAAAAGGCACCTTACAGGCTCGAAATATAGAGTGCGGTCTACAAATAGTTATTTTGGACCTCCTCTCGCACGTCTGCATCGCCTGTCCTCGGTTTGAGGGACCCCTTTGATAGGAATGGCCCTTGGATGAATGTCTGAACTCCGATAGAGTCCGCTAGATGACCAGCCTTTGAGCCACCTGTGGTAAAGAATAATGAAAAAGAAAGAGTAGTTAGAAGAAAAATAAAAATTATGGGAGTGCTTGCAGGCTTGTCCATATTGTGCTTCCGCCAGTGCCCAAGGTATCTTGAGTGCATAGTTATGTATGCACGGTACAGATTTCGCAAATATACGAGGTGGGCGGCGGAAGCCGAACTGCTAGTCCCACTCCGAAGTTGGTCAATCCTGTTGAATGGAGACTGGTTACTTAATGGCCGACAGGGTATGCAGTTTAATAAGACCGCTTTGTACTTCGGCTGAGGTTGCCGAAGTATGATCCCTAGTCTGGAGAGAGCGCTCCTCCCGCTCCCTTGTAGAGTTGTCTGTTGTGAATACCATGTTCACTGTTTTTACTCTAGGGGGAAATTGCTTCTGACCCCTAGTATGTAGTTGGAGAGTCTCCTCGTCGTTGCTATCACCGGGCGGCCTCCTCCCCTTGTGTTTGGCGTTAAGCTTGCCGGCCTGCTTGAAGACCCAACAGTTTTTGTTGGTGTGATTAGCTGGTCTATCAGGGTGACCATGAATCTGGTAGGGCCGATCCAATATCTTGTCTAAAGTGGATTGTTCGTCTCTATTTGCCTTGAATGGCTTCTTCTGCCGGCCAGGTTTGGCACCGCTAAACCCAGTGTTGACCGCTATGACATTTATTTTTTCATTATGTTGGTTCTTGCTGCGTCGCGGCTTGCCATTGCCATCTCGGACTTCGGAAGTACCCGGGTTGCTGGCAGCTGCTTCTATGAGCTAGCCAGCTGTCTTCTCCCGCGCAAAAGCGGGTCATCAAAGCAGTAAGGGATGACATGGATTTTGGTTTTTCTTGACCGAGGTGGCGGGCGAGGCACTTGTCCCGGACGCTGTGTCTGAAGGCCGCTAGGGCTTCCGCGTCTGGACAGTCGATGATTTGGTTCTTTTTAACTGAGAACATAGTCCAGAGCTCCCTGGATGATTCTCCGGGCTGCTGGACAATGTGACTTAAGTCATTGGCGTCTGGTGTCCGGACATATGTACCTTGGAAGTTGTCACGAAAGACATTTTCCAAGTCCTCCCAACTGCCAATAGAATTTTCTAGTAGACTATTTAAGCAGTATCGTGCCGGTCCTTTGAGTTTTAATGGTAGATATTTGATGGCATGGAGATCATCTCCGGGGGCCATATGGATATGGAAAATAAAATCCTCGATCCACACGGCGGGATCAGTTGTTCCATCGTATAATTCGATAATCATGGGTTTAAACCCTTCTGGGAATTCATGCTCCATTACTTCATCATTGAAGTAGAGTGGGTGTGCAGCTCCTCTATATTGGGCCACATAGTGACGTAGCTTGGATTGAGTCAGTCTGCGGTTTTCGGACCGGGCGTGACTAGGTTTGTTGTGTCCGAATAGGTAGCCATCATTGCGTGTCAAAGCATGTCCTTGCGATCCGTAGATCGATCTGGTATGTCCTGCTCTACTGTCCAGGTCCCGTCGAGGGTCATATGTAGGACCCCTGTCGGATATTGGGTTCCGGCAAAACCCTTAAGGTTCGAACTCTGGGGTGCGCACGAAGATCTACTCCCTACCGATCCACATCCCAACGCCTCGCCGTGAATCTAAGCTACACGATGAACAACACAAGGGACACAAGGTTGATACTGGTTCGGGCCACCGTTGTGGTGCAATACCCTAATCCAGTGTGTGGTGTGGTGGATTGCCTCTGGGGCTGATGATGAACAGTACAAAGGAAGAACAGCCTCGCGAGAGGTGTTCTTGAGATGGCGTGGTGTTCTACTTGGGTGGATATGGTCTCTGTTGGCTCTCCGTGACATCTCCCTCCGATTAGATGTCCCTCTACTATGGTGGCTATCTCTATATATAGAGGCCCTGGTCCTCTTCCCAAATATTGAGCGGGAAGGGAGCCAACAACGGCCATTTTGAAGGGGGACAACTAGTACAAGCAATCCTGACTAAAGTTGGTCTTCGACTGCCAAAGGCACTGGTGATGACGCCGTCTTGGGCTCCAGGATGATCTCCGTCCTGCTGTCCTACCGGTCCTGGTCTCGTTGCACCAATATGGAAACCTTTGCTTGATGCCTCGCTACTCCTCGCCTGCACTTGCCCCCTTTGCACCAAAGAGGAAACAAGGACACCGCACCTGCTGGCGCCTGCCTGGTCTTGATCGTCATGGCTTGCCTCACGAGCACCTCGCGAGGTACTCCTTGCATTGATCTCTCCGCCTCCTCGCGAGCCTGCCTGGCAAGGCCGCCCCTAGGGAAGCCTTGCGTCGTCCGCCCCGCGAGGCTTGGCCCCTCGCGAGGGTCTTGAACTTGGGTTGGTGTAGACGGGCCATACTGGGCCACTGCTTGAGGCACGCCGCAGGCTGCAGGCAGGCAAGTCCAGGGAACCCCGTTCCCAGAACGCCGACAGTAGCCCCTGGGCCAAAGGCGCGCTCGGACTTGGCTTAGCAGCAAAGCCAAAGGGCAAGTGCGGAGCACCGTGGGCCCCAACAGCCTGCGGCCTTGATCGCCGTGTGGAGATTGATTGGATGTGGGCGTCTCCGCTTCCCCACGCTGCCTCGGCAACCGCCCGACTAACAAAAGGCTGGCCTGGGTTAGGCGCTTACCTTCATTGCTCCCATTCGCCTTGCTTCAGATCCCCTTTCTCTCTCTTGCTCTCTTGCTTCTGAAACCTCCAGATCCGCCTCATCCTTCCTCTTTCAGCGAGCAATGGCGCCCCGCAAGGCCGCGGCTGAGGCTCCACCGGCCTGGTACTCGCCGGCTCTAGATCCCCCAACATGACGGAGAAGAATCTCGCCTTTACGTGCCTGATGACGGCGGTGCAAGACAACGAGATGGGGGAGACTGTGCTCTGAGCCGGCTCCGCTACACCGGAGGCTAAGGGGAGCACTTTTACCCCTTCTTCATGAGCACGTTTATCGCCGGCTTGGTGCCTCCTTTCTTCGAGTTCTTCTACGCCGTCCTCTGCCATTACAGGTTACAAGCCTTTCATCTCCATCCCAACTCCGTTCTCCTTCTGTTGATTTTCGCCTACTACTGCGAGGCGCACGTCGGGGTGATGCCTTCCGTGGCTTTGTTGCACCATTTCTTCTCCCTCCGAGTCACCGGCGTCCATACCTCGGCGTGCGCTGGCTTTGTTGCATACTCCAAAGCCGACAGGATCTCGAAGGCCGGGAAGAGGGTCGATGGCTTCCGGAGCAAGTGGGTCATGCTGGATGCCAGATGCATCCACTCTCGGTTGGTGCTGCCCACGGACCCAGGCTGATGAGGCGTGGTCCCGTGCAAAGCTTGATGACCGACGGGCAAAGCTGGTGCTAGAGAAGATGAACGCCGACCTGAGGCCGGGCAACATGGAGGCGGCAAAGCTGACCGGGGCCACGGTCCTGAGGGAGTTCCTGGCGCAGCGGGTGGCTCCACTTCAGGCGCACTCGCGCCCGTTGTGGAGGCTTGGAGATGCGGACGACGATCTCCGCCTGAACTCGGAGGCCCTGGCAGATGAAGATCTGGCCGCAGCTCTCCGCTTCCTGGTTGGAGAGGACGTGGAAGGTCTGGAGGGCGCTCCTATCACCTTGTTCCTTCACGACAACTGGCAACAGGTGGTGGACGCCATGCCCACCTTCGATGGAAGCGGTCTGGTGCCAGAGGTGCCTCCTGAGGGCCAGGAGGCGGTGGCGCCGGTGGAGTTGTCTTCCGATGATTCCCGCGGAGGAGAGGAGGAAGACGAGGAAGAAGAGGAGCGCGACTCGGAGGCGACCACTAAGGGGACAGGGGAGACTTCCCCCTGGCGCAGGGCCAACATCATCCGCACCCTGCCGGCCAACGACGAGGCTGACACCAGGCGAGGGGGAGAGGACCCGTCCGTGATCCCGAAGAAGGACAGGTCGGGGCTGATCTCCCGAGGGGCAACCCCGGCCCAGGTGCCGCTCGAAGCTAGCTCCAGCCCCTCTGGTGCACCCTCTTCTACCTTTGGACCTACTGAGGTTGCGACCCGGACCAAGAGGCTCTCGGGCTTCAAGCTTGGCAGGAGACCGCCAGAACACGCCAGAACTCCGCTTTGCTCTTGTTTTTGCTGTCAGGGCTTGACGTCCTCCATCATCTGGGTACACTACTAGGAAAATGCCTATATATAGAAGTTTACCAGTAGCGTTTGTTTGCAACCCAACGCTACTAGTAGTTAGTAGTAGCGCTGGCTACAAACAGCGCTATTGGTATAAGTTAGCAGTAGCGCTTGTTACTTGGGCCCATGCTACTACTAAGTGTAACACACCACAACTCCTGGTCAAAAAATAGCAGCAGCGCCTGTCCTCCAACCAGCGCTACTGCTAGTATAGTATATATAGCGCCTATTCTACTAAGCACGCTACTGCTAATTTTTCTATGTATAACATTTTACCAGTAGCGTGTGTTTCTGGCCAACGCTATAAGTAGTTCAACCCTAGCTGTAGATATTTTGCAAGCTGCCATAGTAGTAGCGCGTGTAGGTGACCCACGCTACTGCTATGCCCGCCAGCCACCTACCACCTTTCCCCTTCTTCCTCCCCTCTCTTCTTCCCCCTTCCTTTCTCCCCCTTTCTTTGCAACTTGCTTGTTCCTTTCAATGCTCCCTGTCGGTGTCAAAACCGGCAGATCTCGGGTAGGGGGTCCCGAACTGTGCGTCTAGGCGGATGGTAACAGGAGACAAGGGACACGATGTTTTACCCTGGTTCGGGCCCTCTCGATGGAGGTAAAACCCTACGTCCTGCTTGATTAATATTGATGATATGGGTAGTACAAGAGTGGATCTACCACGAGATCAAGGAGGATAAACCCTAAATCTAGCCTATGGTATGATTGTTGTAATGTACGTTGTGTCCTACGGACTAAAGCCCTCCGGTTTATATAGACACCGGAGGAGGCTAGGGTTACATAGAGTCGGTTACAATGGTAGGAGATCTACATATCCGTATCGCCAAGCTTGCGTTCCACGCCAAGGAAAGTCCCATCCGGACACGGGACGGAGTCTTCAATCTTGTATCTTCGTAGTCTTGGAGTCCGGCGGACGATGATAGTCTGGCTGTCCGGACACCCCCTAGTCCAGGACTCCCTCAGTAGCCCCTGAACCAGGCTTCAATGACGATAAGTCCGGTGCGCATAATGTTCGGCATTGCAAGGCGGGTTCCTCCCTTGAATAATCCAGAGAAGATCATGAACACCAGGATAATGTCCGGCTCTGCAAAATAAATTCCACATTCCACCGTAGACAGAATAAAATGCACACAAGTCCAATCTGCTGACGTATTACACGGCATGACATCACGCCGCTACCAGGCTTTTGTTTGAATCATTTTTTATTATACCACCTCAGCATGTTTAGCGAGGCGGTTTCCTTAGCACGTCTTGTCGAAGCAGAGATCGTGTTCCCCTTATTCCGGGATTCTCATCAATACGGACGTGGGTAACCCAACCGCGCCATTGATGGTGGCGCTTGGGAGATAATCGAGTTTTACCAGGCCGGCGGGTGACGCATAGTTTTCGTCCGCCTATATATAAGGGATAAGGATTTACCTTCTCACCTACGCCTTCTTCCTCCTTTGCTTATCCATCTCCGCGCACTCAAGCTCCAACGCCCAAGCTCGCGCATCTCGCCTCGACCTTCTCCGAATATGTCCGGAGCGGGAGGCAAATGGCTGGCCTCCACCGTTAAGGAGGAGCATATCACCAAGCTGCGCAGCGCCGGATACCTCTCCCGCGATATCGCGCATCGGCTGCCCGACGAGGGGCAGCTCATCCCTACCCCTGGGCCCCATGAGAGGGTCGTCTTCCTTCCCCACTTCCTCCACGGATTGGGCTTTCCACTCCACCCATTCGTCCGGGGGCTCATGTTCTACTACGACCTGGATTTCCACGATCTGGCGCCGAACTTCATCCTCAACATCTCGGCGTTCATCGTCGTGTGCGAGGCCTTCCTCTGCATCCGGCCCCACTTTGGCCTGTGGCTCAAGACCTTCAACGTCAAGCCGAAGGTTGTGAAGGGCACGCAAGCGGAATGCGGAGGCGCCATGTTGGGTAAGTTGCCCAACGTCCTTTGGCTCGAAGGGGCCTTCGTGGACTCCGTCAAGGGGTGGCAATCGGGGTGGTTCTACATCACCGAACCGCGCAAGCCCACATGGGCGGCGGCCCCCGAGTTTAGATCTGGCGTCCCCACGCAGCCCGGCTCCCATGCCAGAAGACCCAGTGGACGCCCGTTTAGCAGGGCTGCTGGTTCCGGCACCGCACGTGGTGCCGGAGAAGAAGGCCAAGAAGGTGGCCGCGGGGACTCGAAAGAGTTCCTGTAATCAGGCGTCCGAGGACGAGGAGGACTCCTCCCCCAAAAACGAGGAGGAGGAAGAGGACTCTCTCCCGGAGGAGGGAGAGAAGAAGAGGAAGGCTTCCCTGATAGGGGAGGCCGAAGGGTCCAAGAGGGGGAGATCCATTCCCCCGGACAGTTTCGCCAACACCATCGTTGGCGAGGAGGAGTGGCCTTCAAGGGCCAGGCGTCCGGCAAGATCGTAAGTATCCGGATCCCTGATATGCAATTTCTTTCATGTCACGTAATGTCCTTCTAATGCCGCATTCTGTCCGTAGTTCGGCCGATGATGATCTCCCCGCTTCATTGAGCGGGTCGTTGGCCCCGTCGGATGTGGACTCACTTCCAACTGCCTCTACCCCCCACGCCGATGAGGACGCCGAGGTGGGATCCCAGAGAGGGACCCATCAGGAGGAGGCTCCGGAGGCGCCGTCAGGCAGCCTCCCGGACTTTGCGCCGGACTCTACATCGGAACCCGTAGTGGTTCCAGAGTCCGGCAGGCGGCCCCCTCGAAAGAAGGGAAAGACCGTGACACCGGCGTCCTCCGTCCAACCGGAGGCGCCGGATAACTTGTTGGAGGCGCTTAAAGGCGCTTCCATCGAGGAAGAACACCGCACTATCATGAGTGCGGTGATTCAGAAGGTTCAGCTCGCCAAGAGCGGGCTGACCGAAGCCTGTGGTAGCCTTCTAACAGGCTTTGAGGTAAGAAGTTAAAATTATGAAATGTAATACCGCATAGACAGTAGCCCCTGATGCTTATTCCGGTGTTCGGAAAGAAAAGCCGGACTGAGGATCTAATAAGATACACGCAGGGTTGCTTAAAATATGTCAATATGGGTTTGCAGGCTGCGCTGCTGACCTCTGCCGCACTGACTGCGGAGGTCGGTGTGTTGAAGCAGGATCTCGAGCGGTCCGAGCGAGAGCTCGGCCATGCCAAGAAGCAGCTCGAGGACAAAGAAGGTGAGTAACACCCCTTTGAATAGTTACCTTACAGAAAAGGATTTTGGTTGCAATAAAATTAACAAGGATAATATGGGCATTGCAGGGGCCACAAATGAGGTGGCAGCCTTGAAGGAGGCTGTGTCCGCGGCCGAACGCAGTGCGGCCATGGAACAGGCCGAGCGAGAGAAGCAGCAGGCACGGGTGGCGGAAGTACGGCAAGAGCTCCAGGCTCTCATGGAGAAGCATGAGAGGTTGGAGCGTGACTCCAAGACTCGAGAGTCCGAGCTTTCCTCGGCTCTCGAAAGTGCCAAGTCCGCCAAGGCCGAGGCCCGTAATGCCCTTCAGGAGGTGGAAGATGTGAAGAAGATAGCGGCGGGTAAGGCATTTTTCATGCAAAGCAAGCATGTTAATGTAAACTACATGACACTTACCCGCATTCGGAGCTCTCCAGGGGCGTTTGCAGATCTGCCGTGTAGTGCGTCCGATGTCGCCGCATTCTATCGTGGCGAGGAGGGGAGCTCGACGGAGAAGGTCTTCTGGTCTCAGTACGCTGAGGCCGGCCATCCGGTGCCCCCAAACGACCAACTGAAGCAGCTAGTCAAACTCCACAAGGTAGCCGAGGAGGCCATGAAAGGCCTTATAGTCCGGATGTGGCCTGAACAGGCCATGCCTGGGAGCTACTTCGGCCTCGTGCGGCGGCTGGTGGATGCGTGCCCCTGGGTGGAGGTCATCAAGCGCTCCGCCCGTATTGAAGGTGCTCGTCGGGCCCTTGCCCGCACAAAGGTGCATTGGGGCAGGTTGGATGCGGAGAAGCTTCTCACGGACCCACCGCCACCGGGCAAGGAGTATCGCACGCCTGAAATGTATTATAAACTGTCCTGAAGGGAGCCCGCGATATTGCGGATGAGTGCCCCAGAAATGTAATCTTTGAGTAAATTCGCCATGTATTATCCTGTGCGCTGAAAACTTCGTTCATATGCTTCTTGAGCAACGCTTGTTTTAATTTAAAATATTACCTTCTGTGCGGCCGTTTATAAAATCTGAGAGATGGCAAGTCGTTGGCTTCAGCCCCCGAGCCACAAGTGCTGGGGTGTTCGGGATAAACTTGAGCACTCTTGTTCCCATTTTTGGGTCCATCTAGGGAGGCGCTCAACACAACGAACAAGGCGACCGGACTTATAGTGCTTGAACACTCTCACTTAGCCATAGAATTCTATAATTTTAAATTTCGGCGAAGCCCCTGGTATTCGGAAGGCCGAATCCGGGGCGCTATCCACGCCTTCACCGGACATTGTCCGGAACTTCGCTCGAAGCGGCGTGAGTCTTTAAGGACCCGAAAAAACCTCTCGAACAGCGACCAGTCTCTCGCCTTATCATGCCGGTCAGTTTTAGCTTTCTCCACTGAGGCGCTCGCCCGGCTCAACCGGGGCGCAATCGCAGTGGTTCTCCCAGTGCCACCATAGCCGACAGAACGGAATGTAAGGCACCAAAACATGGGAGCCGGGCAAACCCAACTATTGAGCCAAGACATGATTCGGAGCCGATTCATATAATGCTATAAGTTTGGGGTGCCGCACTTGTGAAAGTGTTCGGACTTATCACACCATAATGTGGGGAACATAAGCCCCTGGTGTATTAGGCCGTACCAAAATATACGGGTGCAAGATTTCATGTAATGAACATATATATAAAAGGTAATGTAATTGCAGTCAAAAAAGGTGCTGCATTATTTATAAAAGAAGGTCTGCTATGAATGCGGACTGATACAAATAGTGCGGTAAGCAAGGGATTTGGACTAATTAAACATGTCCCCCTCCAGGGGTGAGCTGCGGACTTGGTGTATATAATTAAATTTAATGCTCGTAATTGAGACCACCTGAGTGTTCGTCGCAACCTTCTATCTTCCCTAGTTGTTGCATCATGAGTTCAGCAGGTTCACCGCCGGACAGGGCCTCTGGTTAACGGAGTCCTGTGTACACAAAGAAGGAAAATAATAAAAAAAGAAAGGGGACACACTTGTGAGCCCCTGGTGTGGTCGAGCCGCACTCTGGGTCCATTGCGATCGTGCCCCTTCCCCTGCGCCCATGGTATCTCCAAAGCGTAATGATGTACGCGGAGGGTTGGGGCCGCATTGCTACGCGTGCTCTGATCGCGCCAGGTGGTCTTGGTTGGTATTGCTTCGGGCGCGTTTTGCTGTATCCGGCCGTTTGACGGCCGGACTCGAGAATTTCCTTAAAAGGCTGCTCTATACTTCTGCCGCGAGAGCCGCTGTATGTTCCTCCGTTCGAAGGGAGCGTTCCGTATTTCCATTGACCGTGATGACTCCGCGAGGGCCTGGCATCTTGAGCTTGAGGTATGCATAATGCGGCACCGCGTTGAATTTTGCGAACGCGGTTCGTCTGAGCAGAGCGTGATAGCCGCTGCAAAACGGGACTATGTCGAAGATTAACTCCTCGCTCCGGAAATTTTCCGGGGATCCGAAGACCACTTCCACTGTGACTGAGCCTGTACAGTTGGCTTCCACACCTGGTATGACACCCTTAAAGGTTATCTTTGTAGGTTTAATCCTTGAGGGGTCTATGCCCATCTTGCACACTGTATCCTGATAAAGCAGGTTCAGGCTACTACCGCCGTCCATCAGGACTCTCGTGAGGTGAAATCCATCGACGATTGGGTCTAAAACCAATGCGGCGAATCCGCCATGGCGTATGCTGGTCGGATGGTCTCGTCGATCGAAAGTGATCGGACAAGAGGACCATGGATTGAACTTCGGGGAGACTGGCTCCATCGCATAGACGTCCCTTAGTGCGCACTTCCTCTCCCTCTTGGGTATATGGGTTGCGTAAATTATATTCACCGTCCGCACTTGTGGGGGAAAACCCTTCTGTCCTATATTGTTCGGCGGTCGGGTCTCCTCCTCGTAGTCGCTGTTTAGCCCCTTGTCATTGTTTTTGGCAATTAACTTACCTGCCTGCTTGAACACCCAGCAATCTCTATTGGTGTGATTAGCTGGCTTTTCAGGGGTGCCATGTATCTGGCATAAGCGGTCGAGTATTTGGTCCAAATTGGACGGACCCGGAGTGGTTCTTTTGAATGGCTTCTTCCGTTGACCGGGTTTAGAGCCTCGGAATCGGGCGTTGACTGCCGTATCCTCCTTATCGTCGCCGTTGATGCGGCGTTTGTTTTTGTTTCGACATGACCTGCCGTTATTGTCCTTGGTATCCGGACTGCCAGAATTTTTATGGAGATTGTTGCTGCGGGCTATCCAGCTATCCTCTCCCGCGCAAAAGCGGGTCATTAATGATGTGAGGGTGCCATGGATTTCGGCTTTTCCTGTCCCAGGTGCCGGGCTAGCCATTCATCGCGGATGTTATGTTTGAAGGCTGCAAGGGCCTCTGCATCCGGACAGTCGACGATTTGATTTTTCTTTGTCAAGAACCGTGTCCAGAATTGTCTGGCCGATTCGTCTGGCTGCTGAATGATGTGGCTTAGGTCATCGGCGTCTGGTGGTCGCACATATGTGCCCTGGAAGTTGTCGAGGAATGCGGCTTCCAGGTCTTCCCAACACCCAATTGACTCTGCGGGCAAGCTGTTAAGCCAATGCCGAGCTGGTCCTTTAAGTTTGAGTGGGAGATACTTGATGGCATGGAGTTCGTCGCCGCGGGCCATATGGATGTGGAGAAGATAATCTTCGATCCAAACAGCGGGGTCTGTTGTGCCATCGTAGGATTCAATGTTTACGGGTTTAAACCCTTCAGGGATTTGGTGATCCATTACTTCGTCAGTGAAGCATAGCGGGTGTGCGGCGGCTCTGTTTTGAGCAATATCACGACGTAGCTTGAGAGAGCGTTGTCTGCTGTGTTCTGCCCGGTCGGGGTTATTGTACCCGGCGCGCCGGTATTCGTCATGGGTCGTGGGGCACCCACGTGATCCGTAGATGGATCTGGATTGCCTTGCTTTGTCCTCCAATATATCTCGCAAGTCCAGCGCGTTCCCTCTTGGCTTCGTACTTTTGGAGCGATGCCGGGGTACGGTCTTGGTTGGGGGCCTGGATGCCTCTCTGTCGCGACCACGGGGTGGTCGGTCAGCCGTATCGTGCGCTGGTGATGGAGGTATGTATGCTTCCTCCTGTAATCGGGGGAGCAACTTGCGTCTTGGGTAGCTTTTGTTGGGGCGTTCGAGTTTATACTCTTCGGCCGGGAGGACCTTGGTCCATCGATCGGCCAGCAGGTCCTGATCAGCTTGCAACTGTTGCTTCTTTTTCTTTAGGCTATTTGCCGTGGCGATAAGCCTGCGTTTAAAACGCTCTTGTTCGACGGGATCCTCGGGTACGACGAATTCGTCGTCGTTGAGGCTTGCCTCGTCTTCGGAGGGAGGCATATAGTTATAATCCTCAGCCTCCTCATCTGCCGCCCTCTCGTGAGGGCTTGCTTCTGCATCCTCCTGCGCTGAGTCCTGCTGGAGGGGGTTGTCTTCGGCACTTTCTGGGGTATTATTATCTCCTGTGCCAGAATCTCCGTTCTTGCTGTGGCGGGATTTAGAGCGGCGCCGCTGACGCCGGCGCTTGGGCTGTTTCTTTAAAGAATCTGCCTCTGCTGTTTCTTCGCCATCCCCGTCTTTTGGGGTGTCCACCATGTATATGTCGTATGACGAGGTGGTCTTCCAGTGCCCTGTAGGCGCTGGTTCCTGTTCGTCTCCGGCATCGTCATCCATAGCGTCGATGTCTTCGGAGTCGTAGTCTAGCATGTCGGTTAGATCGTCGACAGTGGCTAGAAAGTGGGTGGTGGGTGGGCTCTGAATTTTTTCATCGTCCGTATCCCAACCATCCTGGCCATAGTCCGGCCAGGACTCTCCCGATAACGAGAGATGCTTTAGTGAATTTAGGATGTCGCCAAAAGGCGAGTATTGGAAGATGTCCGCGGCGGTGAATTCCATAACCAGCGCCCAATCCGATTCGATTGGCAGGGGCGTGGGAGGTCCAGAGTCCGGCACCTCGGAATCACGAGTTTCAGGAGGGACAAGATTAGTGGTCGGCTCCATTGCCGTGGAAGTTGAAGCCCCCAAGGCGGTGTCCATCCACCAGTCCTCGATCTGGGCGATCGGCTTCAGACTGATGGCCGAAGCGGATTCGTGTGCGGCCACCAAGGCACTGTTCGGCGGCAGAGCTAAATCATGCCCATTGTAACAGTGCGGCGCGCTTGGCTGTGGCTCGAGCCCGTCGAAGATCAAGTCTCCGCGGACGTCGGCCGTGAAGTTGAGACTTCCGAATCTGACCTGACGGCCAGGGGCGTAGCTTTCGATCTGCTCCAGATGGCCAAGCGAATTAGCCCGCAGTGCGAAGCCGCCGAATACGAAGATCTGTCCGGGGAGAAAAGTCTCACCCTGGACAGCGTTGTTGGTTGGAGATGCCATCGAGCCTATCGGTGACGACACAGAGGAGCTCTCAATGAAAGCACCAATGTCGGTGTCAAAACCGGCGGATCTCGGGTAGGGGGTCCCGAACTGTGCGTCTAGGCGGAGGGTAACAGGAGACGAGGGACACGATGTTTTACCCAGGTTCGGGCCCTCTCGATGGAGGTAAAACCCTACGTCCTGCTTGATTAATATTGATGATATGGGTAGTACAAGAGTGGATCTACCACGAGATCAAGGAGGCTAAACCCTAAAGCTAGCCCATGGTATGATTGTTGTAATGTACGTTGTGTCCTACGGACTAAAGCCCTCCGGTTTATATAGACACCGGAGGAGGCTAGGGTTACACAGATCGGTTACAATGGTAGGAGATCTACATATCCGTATCGCCAAGCTTGCCTTCCACGCCAAGGAAAGTCCCATCCGGACACGGGACGGAGTCTTCAATCTTGTATCTTCGTAGTCTTGGAGTCCGGCGGACGATGATAGTCTGGCTGTCCAGACACCCCCTAGCCCAGGACTCCCTCACTCCCCCACCACTAACCATCCATTAGAGCCCTCCCTCCCCCTCTTCTTTGCCCCTCCACCACCCCTCCATTAGAGCCCCCCTCCCTCCCCCTCTTCCTTGCCCCTCCACCACCCCTCCATTAGAGCCCC
>NC_041391.1:111187865-111192452 GCF_002162155.2 Triticum dicoccoides | reverse complement strand
ATGCCTTCCCTCTTCTCTACCTCGCCTCTCCCACTATCTCCCTAGCTAGCTCTCTCTCTCTATCTCTCTCTCTCTCTCTCTCTCTCCCAAGCTATCTAGCTAGCTAGTTAGATCTATATATCTAGAGCTACTAGGTAATTAAGAAGAAAGGTGCTCGATATCCCTCTCGACACATAGGTGAGCAAAAAAAGGTGTTTGTGTGGATAAGACCGAAACTATATATATATATATATATATATATATATATATATATGGGCGATATGAGAATATATATAATGAATTGTGTGTGGCATAATTTGAGTTGCCTACATTGTGTATTTGATGAAATAATGTGGATGACATGAGTTGCCTATGTTTTGCCGAAATGTCGATTCAATTCTGTTTCGGCTAATTTCGGGCATGCAAACTCAATATGTCCTATGTTTAGGGAAGGTCATGCCGAATTTTTGTATGAATTTGATGCATGCATGCATACATACGTGGTTATAATATTTGCTCCGCCCGCAGGTGATCATGACGGTCAATGGAAGGATGGTGGAAAGATACTGGGAATTCGCTGTGGATGACATGTATGAAAAAAGACTGAGGGTTGTTTTATGCCTGTGTCGAAAATGCAAAGGAATAGTCAGGCTTGACCCCTTTGAGGGTGGTAAATTCAAGGCACACCTGCTCATGCATGGTTTCATGCATGGCCATACTCGGTGGATAAGTGAAGAAGAATAAGAAGATGATGATGATGATGAGGACGTCGACGGGGCAGGAAATAACAACATGGGGCCACCAGACGAAGAGATGATCGATATTGTGCCCAAAGAGGAATACGGCCTCGGAAATGTCGATGGCGAAGAGGCAGTTCAAGGCGGAGAAGACGTGGACACGCCGTATTCATCGCTACTAAGTCAGCCATGCGGGACCCACATGTTCGAGACCTGCTTCGCAAGAAGACGACTAGCGACAGAGCTGCTTCTAGAGAGGAGGCCAAACTGGCGCAACTGGAGGTAGACTCGATGACTCCTTTGTATGATGGTTGCAATAATCCCGAGGTGACCCACTTGAGTTCCACACTAGAACTTCTAAAGATGAAGGCAAAAAACAAATGGACAGATACAAGCCTGGATGAGCTTCTGAAGTACCTAAAGATGGTTCTTCCCGTGGGAAGCCTGTGTCCTACTAGTGTCGAGGAGGCAAAGAAAATCATGTGCCCTCTTGATCTGCCACATATTAGATATCACGCATGCATCAATGATTGCATCGTATATCGGAACGAGCACGCGGAAAAAACCATATGTCCAAAGTGCAATGCTTCACGATATAAAAAGGCCGGAAAGAAAGCTCCATAGAAAGTTGTATGGTACTTTTCGATCACTCCACGTCTACAACGGTATTTCGTAGATCCTAAGGAAGCAAAGCTTATGCGCTGGCACGCGGAGAGGGTGAAGCCAGATGATGGAGATGAATCGAAGTTGAGACACCTCGCAGATGCTAGCTAGTGGAGAGCATTAAATGCTGAATTTGAATTTTTCACAAATGATCCAAGGAACATCGTCCTTGGCACTACTAGTGATGGCATGAATCCATTTGGCAACCAGAACACCAATCATAGCACATGGCCCGTGTTTGTATGGATGTACAACCTCCCCCTGGTTGTGCATGAAGGAAAAATACATACACATGGCTATGCTTATTCAAGGGCCGAGACAACCGGGAAATGATATAAATTTGTATCTCGGGTTACTGAAAGAGGAGTTACAGACCTTATGGACAATGCCGGCCAAGACATGGGATGCAAGCAAAGGAGAGTATTTCTACATGAGAGCCGCACTGATCACGATGGTGTAGGACTATCTCGGTTACGGATATCTCTCCGGCCAGGTGTGCCACGGATATTGAGGATGCACGAGGTGCACGGATGATACAACTTCTCTGCAGCTATCGAAAGATGGCGGGTCTTTGAAAATCGTGTACATGGGGCATGGAAGATAGCTCGAGAAGGATGACCCATGGAGAAAGTGTGGAGATCTATTCAACGGTAAGGCTGAGCATCGAGGTCATCCACGTAAGCGTAGCGGTGCAGAAATATATGAATTATTGAAGAACTGGGAAGAGTGCCCCTCGCCGGGAAAGACGAAGAAAAAGGCGCCGGAGCCCCTGCTGAAGATATGGAAGACGAGATCTGTTTTCTAGGACTTGGAATACTGGCCCATACTCGACACACCTCATAGCCTTGATCAAATGCATATCACAAAAAATATCGTTGAGAGTTTGGTTGGAACATTGATGAACATGCAGGAGAGGACCAAGGATGGGCCGAAGGCAAGAAAAGACTTGGAATTTTTGAAAATCAGGAAAGATCTTCAAATGCCCGGTAAAAGGTCGTCAGAGGAGACCGAGACGGAGATGGAGACGGAAGATAGGGGAAAAAAAGTAAACAAGAAGGAAGAACAATACTGCCCCCCTCTTGCTTCACCTTATATCCGAAGGAGGTTGATCAATTGTTCAAGTGCCTTGTCGGAATCAAAGTTAGTTCTGGATACCGTGGGAAGATAAGCAGATATCTGGACACTAAGACAAAAAGGTTCAGTGGGATAAAGTCTCACGACTGTCATGTGATGATGATGCAATTACTCCCGGTTGCACTTAGAGGGATTATGGACACACATGTGCGTGAGACGCTTCTTGACCTATGCCACTTTTTTGATGCTATCTCTTGAAAGTCGATCAGTGTGAAGCAACTCCATAGGCTATAGGAAGAGATCATTGTCATACTGAATGAGCTAGAGATGTACTTCCCGCCCGCATTCTTTGATGTCATGGTGCATCTATGTGTCCACATCGTGGACGACATCATCGACCTAGGGCCAACATTCCTGCATAGCATGATGCCGTTCGAGAGGATGATGGGGTAATCAAAGGATTCGTTCGTAACATGTCCCGTCCAGATGGAAGCATAGCCCAGGGATATCTGACCAAAGAGTGCATCTCTTTCTGTGAGAGTTATCTGACCAAAGACCCTGTTGTTGTTTTGCCCATCAACAAGCACTACGGAAGGCTCGAAGGCGAAGGTCACACCAACGGTCATAGGGATGTGAATGTGTTACGCTCTGGCCGACAAAATGACCTTGACAGGGCAAACTTAGTAGTGCTACAACACCTAGATGTGCTAGAAGATTTCGTGACACTGCACAAAGAGACCATCGCAAAGAAGTACCGTGACCGTGGGGTGCACAGGACGGACGCTGAAGTTATTAGAGAGCACAACTCCACTTTCTTGCGTTGGTTCAAAGAGCGAGTTCTGGCTAATCCCCCGGACGAGGGTTGTCCGAACGGAACACTCATATACGCCTTAGCACATGGCCCCTCGACCAACCTCGCGACTTATCAAGCATACGATATCAAGAGATACACGTTCTACAGGGAGCAGAAAGATAAAAACATGATGAACAAAACTCAGGGGTGACGATGGAAGCCATGACCGGGAATGTAATTGAAAGATATTACGGAAGGGTCGAAGAGATATGGGAGCTTAACTACTCTGGATTGCATAGGCGACGATGTTCCGTGTCAGATTGGCTAAAGATGTACACAGAGAAAACCGACATTTCACTACCATGTGTATACCCGACTCCGATGATAGTGGTACCATCAACGCCATCGCCAAAAAAGAGCCATGGGTACACGCTAGACACGTGACACAATGTTTCTTCATAACTGATCTGATCAATCCCAGCCGTGTTGTCGTGAGGAGAAGCAAAAGGAGCATTGCCGAAATGGACGGAGTCGCCAACGAGGAAGACTATGACCAGTACGGTGATCCGATGAGGGAAGATGATGCTGATGACGATGAAACATATGTCAAAAGAAGAATGAAGACTACATTACCTACAAAACATCGTAATCACTGGAGAAGGAAAAGTCACGACCATGGGCTCAATTATTCGACAACGAACGAAAGAGGGAAGAAGATCAGTCTGAAGCGTCGTCGTCGCCCAAACTGACAAACTAATCCCAAAGTTTGTCTGTGTATAGCTATTTTGTATACCGCCGATAGCGGTCAAATGATGTAAGATATATGTTATACTAATTATTATCCGGAGGGTAACAATGGTATATTGCAAAATGAAAGAAAAAGAAAAAGAAAAGTGCAAATGAAAGAAAAAGAAAGGAAGTTTTGCAAAATTAAATGAAAAGAAAAAGAAAAAGAAAAAGAAACTAATAAAAAATAAAAATAAAAAAGAGAAAAAAAATAAAAAGAAAAGAAGTAGCAGTAGTGCGTTTTATCCAGGGAAGCGCTATAGCTAAGAAAAAGGAAAATAAAAAATAAATAAAGAAAAGAAGTAGCAGTAGCGTGTTTTTGCTGGACCAGCGCTATAGCTAAGTTAGCTATAGCGCGTTTTTCCAACATGTGCTATAACTAAGTTAGCTATAGGACCGGTCCACTCGATCCCCTCTGACTCTCTCTCACTCGCTCCGCTCGATCCACTCTTGATTCCACCGCCGCCACCAGCACCGCCCTGTCACCGACGCTACCCCCGCCCCGCCCCGCCCGCCCCGCCGCCGACGCCAACCCCGCCCCGCCCCGCCCACGCC
>NC_041391.1:111171386-111187526 GCF_002162155.2 Triticum dicoccoides | reverse complement strand
CCCTCTTCCTTCCTCTCCGACCCCTCAGCCCCGACTCTCTATCTCTCTGACCCCCTCCCACTCTCTGCAGATCGGCGACCCCGGCGACCCCAACGCCGGCCACTGACCCCGACTCCTTCAGCGCCTCCCTCCGTGAAGCAGCCGGCGACGCCCAGCAACGCCAGCTAGCCGGTGACCCCTTCAGCTAATAGGTGCCATAATTTAATTGCTGTTAGTGTTAGTTAGTGTTAGTTAGCTTAATTTGCTGTTAGTGCTACTAGTTAGTTAATTGTTGTTAGTGTTAGTGTTAGCCCAGTGATAGTTACTGTTAATATTGATGCATGTGTGCTGCTGCTGTTTTTGAAATTCAGTTAGAGCACACTGTTCAGTTAAATATTTTGTGTGCTGCTACTTAGTTAATTTTTGAAATATAGTTAGTGTTAATATTGATGCATGTGTGCTGCTGCTATTGGCTGCTATTCAGATCTTCTATGTAGTGAGATCAGTTTTGCAGCTTATATTGATGATTTGGCAAAATATTGACCTAAGTGACCTATGTTTTGCCGGAAATGTTGATTCATTTCCATTCCGGCAAATTTCAGGTGGTCTATATGTGCACTTTCTAGCAAAGGTCATGCCGAAATTTTCCGTGAATTTTGGCATGACTTGTGCTAGAAAGTTGGACATATCGAGTGCTTGAGATTTGTCGCGACGGGAATGAACGACATTTCTTGCAAAACAAAGGTCGTCACTTTTTTTTGTCATTATTCACTTTATTATATGAAGCTTGATAACTAAACGACTACGACATTGAACCCTAGGAAACATGATCGACACCGATGAGGCCGGAGGTTCTCACTCCCAATTAGATCGAGCACACGGCTACCTCGACTTTTTGGCGGATCAGGAGACACAGGAAGCTGGGTGTCCGACGGATGACAACGGTGGTGGCGCTGGCGCCAGCACTGATGCCACCAATGACACCGGCACTGAGACTGGCGCTGATGATGTTCCTAACTATAGCACGAAAGGTGGGACCACCCAAGCCAGTGAGGGAAAGAAGGAAAAGAGGACACGATGCCGAAATGAGCTCGGCACCGGAAGATTGGTGGTCACGGCGGTGCACCCTGGCGAGTTCGAGCCAATAGAGCCGCGAGAAGTGGCAGCGTGTTACAGCAACCAACTAGCATGCATCCTACGGGATACCGCTAACATCAACACCACCAAAATATGGAAGAATGATCAGTTGAAGAAGCTACTTCTAACTAGGCTGCATGCAAGATTCCCGTTCCCCAGTCGTAATGACGAAGTCGACCCATGGGATGATCATGCCATGAAAAAAATCAACAACAAAGCCCTAGGGAAGTTCAGCAACGCATTGAGCGCTTGGAAAACTAGGGTGAAAAAGGTTATTCAAGTAGACCATGAAACCTACACCGAGATTGTTGCAGACAATCCGAAAATTACGATAGAGGACTTTGAAAAGTTCAAGGAGACTTGCAATGAAGAAGCTTCATGGCCAGGTCGGAGAGAGGCAAGCAGCTGCAGGAAAAGAACATGGGGAACCACCGCCTTGGAAGTCGTGGTTACACAGGAAAGAGGCTCGTGTGGGCTAAGGAGGACGCAGAACATGAACGTCTGGGGATCCCAGACCCATTGGCTGAGTTAACCAACTAGCAGGAGCATGACTTCATCAGGGCCCGATTCTCGTGGGACCCCAAGAAAAAAGATTTTTTTTCACCGACGGGCCGACTAGGAAATTCATGAGAATACTGGTAATTATCCTTTTACCACCTTACATATTAGGTTCTGATCAACGAAGTCTACTACATTCTAGTCGCATTCGTAAATGATTCACGGTCCATTTTGCAGAGAGAGCAACACAAGCTTGCGGCGGCCGAGAGTGACTCGTCGACTCAGTCGTCGGCGAAGTACAAGTGGGACACTCCTTTCAACCGGGCCATGAACATAATGATGGGACACCCGCCCGGCCAGCGGCTGCAATATGGACGTGTGCATGGCGCCGGGGATGGGGCCACTTGGAAGTACTATTATAGCGAGGACCCCAAGGCCAAAAGACAAAGAAAGAAGTTCAGTCAAGTGACTATCGACGAGAAGGTGGCGCGGGCGATGGAGAAAGCAAAGGCTGAGACCAAAGCTGAGATAATCGCTGCCTATAGATCTGATTTCGTGGATGCCTTTACAACCTTGATTCCAACTGTGGTCACATGGGTGCAACAAAATCCAAATGCGCCACCAAGTGAATTGCCCAGCTTCACCGGGAGCAACTCAATGAACATCGCACCCATACCATACCTAGTATGGCAACCGCACCCGCACCTCCTCCAGCACCTGCTCTTGCGCCCAGCTCTCACAGCAGCCCTAGCCCCATCTCTGGCTTGAATGTTGGGCTGTCGACATTGGCTGAGCTTGACGCCCTCACGGTAAATACGCGTCATCGCACCTTCATCAACTCAACTAATTAATTAACCTTCACTTGCTCTTCTTTTTGGATCTCTGACGCCGCATGTATATGTCTTTGTAGGCCGACTCCACTTCGTGCACCCTCCTTTACAACATGAAGGGCGGGTTAGTGGATGTGGGGAAGGGTACTATAGTGAAGCCTAAGGATCGATTGTTTCACCGCCGGCAGATGCCTGATAACGCCTTAAGGGTCTCCGTGGCGAGTGTGAAAGCGGGCTACGAGGGTCTCCCTCGTCCGATACAAACCGATAGAGAGGATGACGAGACCCCCACGCAGCTGGGCCAATGCAAAAATTGGCCGATCCTATGGCCGAAAAATCTTCTTTGTGTCGAGGTGGCTGGGAGCACACCAACGGGTCCTCATGAAGGTATGACCACAACACCACCTACACAAGTACAACCATCGTCTGTGCTGCTTGCTGAGATCGAGAGACGTGAGGAAGGAGGGCCAACCGTTCCGCCGGCAGATGATGCCATCTGCCCCATGGAAGAGGATAGGGATCATGACATGAAGGATTCCGACGATGACCCTAACCAGTATTTCAGTACTGCCTTTGACAATGAAGTAATAATGAGTCAACCATATGAATATGAGATGCATGTACTAGAGCCGGAACGTCCTTGGGAGTGCAAGAAGTCTTCGTTCATGCAATCCTCGCATGACACACCTCCAGATGCCGGCTCCACCCAAGCTCAACTACTTAGCCAGAGTCGTCCAATGCTGAGCCCGACAACACTAGGGGTGGTGCTCAGGGAGGGTCCGACAGACCCACCAGCACCTCAGCCCACGAAGAAGAAGCAGAGAAGAGACCGGCGGCAAGAAAATCCAATAAAGCTGGCAATGTTGGTTCTAGCAGCCAGCAACCTTCGACCAAGGTTGACCCTGTACCGATCAAATATGCGCCATTAATCCATGTCGCGGGAGAGCCAATGGTACCGGTGAATGCACTAGCTACCATAGAAGGGGATCTCAGGAGACTCCATGACCATGTGCTTTCGACAAAGAGAAGCCTCCTCGCCTCGGATGATCCAGGATACCTACTTTATATGGTTCATGTGCCGAGCAGTTGCAAGATGTATGTCCACACATGCCCCGCGGACCTCTTCTTCCTGAGGTTTGGTTACATATTCCAGATGTTTCAAACGAGGACACTCAATTTTACGTTTGTCCGCCTGTATGCGCTGCACATGAACTACATCATCAGGGGAGAGCAAGTGACCGGTCTTGCGGTCACGGACCCATACTACATGCATGAGGGATTCTTGTCAGTCAACGACGCCAACCATCAATGTAACGCCTCAGATTCGTTGCGCCAGGTGTCTGCCAGTTATTCGCCGTCGTTGCCATGTCATTTGCTTGCGTGTTGCACTTTTCCATGTCATCATATGCATTTCATATCATGTCATCATGTGCATTTCATTTTGCATACATGTTCATCTCATGCATCCGAGCATTTCCCCGTTGTCCGTTTTGCAATCCGGCACTCCTATGTCCCCCGGCGTCCCCCTTTTGCCTCTTTTCATGTGCGGGTGCTAAACATTCTCATAATGGACCGAGTCTTGCCAAGCGGCCTTGGTTCACCACCGGTAGACCGCTTGTCAAGTTTCGTGCCATTTGGAGGTCGTTTGACACTCCAACGGTTAACCGGGTAACCGCAAAGCCTCTTTTGTCTTGCAGCCCAACACCCCTTCCAAAGTGGCCCAAAACCCAACAAACTCCCCTCCATGCTCTCGGTCGTTCGATCACGATCGCGTGGACAAAAACCGTGCTCCATTTGGAATCTCCTAGCTCCCTCTACCTATAAATAGGTGTCTCCCCCCGAATTTTCGCAGTCCAAACCCTAGCTCCCCTCCTCCTCGCGCTGCCGGACGTTTTCTCCCCGCTTCGTGCTCCACCGCCGTCCGCCGCCGCGCCGCCCTTCGCCGGTGACCGCGCCGTCCCCGGCGATCGCGCCTCGCCGCCTCCCCGTGCACCATCACCGCCTCCCGCGCCCCGGGCGCCTCGCCCGCCCGGCCGCCCGCCGCCGATGCCCGTCCGACGCCGCCTCGGCCCTCCGCCACCATCGCCGGCGCTGCCCGCCGGCGTGCCTCCGCTCCTGCTCGCCATGCCCCGAGGTGCCGCGCCCCGCCGTGCCTTCGGTCGCCATCCACCGCCGCCGCCGCCCGAGGCCGCCGCCTCCTCGCCGAACTTCGACGGTCCCGCCGTCTCCGGCCTCCGCGCTGCTCGCCGGAGCCGCCCCACCCCTCGCCGGAGTCCACTCCAGCCAGATCCGCCATGGGTGGATGAGATCCACCCGCTCATCCAACCAAACGCGGCATCCCCGTATCCCGGATCCCTCCGTCCCACGTTGACTTTCGCGGAGGTAAAATTTGACTAAGTCCCCAGATCTGCATATTTTCATGCCATGTTCATCGCATCATAACTCCATGCATTGTTCGCTTCAACGAGTACTTCATTTCATTCCATTGCACCATGTTCATTTGAGTCCATCTTGATGCCTGAATCATCGTTGCAAAAGTGCATGTTGATGTTAATCTGCTGAAACTGTTATAACTTGCTCATTTGTCATTTTTGCCATGTTTGATGTGTGCATCCTATGAGGTTGATGTCTACATGTGTTTTGATCTATGCTATGCCATCTTTCCAGTGATGCTATCCATGTATTTTTGTGAGTTGTGTGCTGAGTGCATCGATCTTGTTAAGTAGGGTACTTGCTGTTGCTGTTTTCCTGACTGATTCTGTTATATTTTGTTGCTATGTTAACCTGCTGCTACTTGTCATTCTATGCATAATATGGAGATGTTCACTAAGGATGATTTGTACTACATGTCTTGATCTATCCATTCATGCCCCTGGTTGCATTTATAGCCTGCTGTAACTTGTTGTTATCTTGCTCCAAATTTGCTAAATAATGTTGCTGTCAACCTGTTAACAAGAAGTTCAGTTTTGGCCATGTGCTTTTCTAGTGATCCATGCATCCTATGAACTTGTTCTTGCCATGCTTAGATTCATAAACATGTCTTCTTACTGTTGGTTGCCTTGCGATGCCATGTATTGCTCTGTGGTGAGTGGTTCAAGCTCACCAACATGCCTACTTATTGTTGTTCCTGCCATGTTTACATGGGTGCCATCATATCTTCTATTCCTTTTTGGCTCATGGTCAGTAAGGGACTTTTTTTCTATGGGTTTAGTAGATTCATGCCATGCCTTTGTTTGCCATGATAAGTTCCTGTAATATGTTGTTTGATAGCTCTAAACATTGCAACCTGATGTTATTTCTGCTAAGCCTGAAACTGTTATTATTTGCAATCTTCCCATGCCCTTTTGAGCATGTTCTAGTAGATTCTGGAGATAGCTCAGTCTTCATGTTTTGTCATGCTTTACCTGTACTTCATGCCCATGCCTTTTGTTTTCTCCTTGGGATGCTGTAGCATGTTGTTTTGATGCTTGCATTGTGCCTAGTTGCTGTTTTGGACAGATTGTTGTCATATCTTGTATAGTGTGTGTGTGTGTGTTGAACCGTTGCTCCGTTTTGAGTGTGCTCCATATGAAACTTGCTTGGTTTTGCATGAAGTTTCATATTATCATGTTGCATCCTTGTTTTGAGGTGTTTGTTTGATGTTTGGATGCATTTTGCATCAATGCCATGCTTAACTTGTTTTGCTCATATCTTCTAGGCCGTAGCTCCGAATCTAATGAACTTTATATGTAACTTGACTAAAATCTCGTGTAGATCATCTTGGTGCATCTTAACTTGCTGTTAAACAACTTCAACTTAATGTTTGTTCAGTTCTGGACCAACTTTGAAACTTACATATGAGGACTTACCGGAATTGTTATATGTTGTTCCCGGCCTCATTTAAACTTGCCTTGATGTGTTGTTCTTGTTTGCATCATCTCTTGCCATGAGTAGCCTTATCTAGCTTTCTCATGCATCATTCTTGGTTGTGCATCATGTCTTGTCTATGTGTGGTGTGTTTACTATGTTGTGTGCTTCTTCTCGATAGTTCCCGTTTCATTGAGATCGTGAGGATGCGTTCGTCTACGTGTGGTTCGTCTTCGTGGCTTCATCTTCTTCATGTACTCGTTTTTCTTCCTTGCGGGATTTCAGGCAAGATGACCGCTACCCTGGATCTCACTACTATCATTGCTATGCTAGTTGCTTCGTTCTATCGCTATGCTGCGTTACCTATCTTTTGGTCTTCAAGCCTCCCAAATTTGCCATGAACCTCTAACCTTTGACACCCTTCCTAGAAAACCATTGCTTGGCTATGTTACCGCTTTGCTCAACCCCCCTTATTACATTGTTAGTTGCAGGTGAAGATGAAGATTGCTCCATGGTGGACAGGATTTTATTGGGATATCACAATATCTCTTATTTAATTAATGCATCTATATACTTGGTAAAGGGTGGAAGGCTCGGACTTATGCCTGGTGTTTTGTTCCACTCTTGCCGCCCTAGTTTCCGTCATACCGGTGTTATGTTCCCGGATTTTGCGTTCCTTACGCGGTTGGGTGATTTATGGGACCCCCTCGACAGTTCGCTTTGAATAAAACTCCTCCAGCAAGGCCCAACATTGGTTTTATCATTTGCCTCACCACCACCTATACCTTTCACTTGGGTCTACCAACCCGAGGGTCATCTTTATTTTAGCCCCCCTGGGCCAGTGCTTCTCTAAGTGCTGGTCCAAACCGAGCGATGTCCGGCGCCCCCTGGGCAACCAGGGTCTATGCCAGCCCGACGTCTGGCTCATCCGGTGTGCCCTGAGAACGAGATATGTGCAGCTCCTATCGGGATTTGTCGGCATAGCGGGTGGTCTTGCTGGTTTTGTTTTACCATTGTCGAAATGTCTTGTAAACCGGGATTCCGAGACTGACCGGGTCTTCCTGGGAGAAGGTATATCCTTCGTTGATCGTGAGAGCTTATCATGGGCTAAGTTGGGACACCCCTGCAGGGTATTATCTTTTGAAAGCCGTGCCCGCGGTTATGTGGTAGATGGGAATTTGTTAATGTCCGGTTGTAGATAACTTGACACCAGATCCGAATTAAAACGCATCAACCGTGTGTGTAGCCGTGATGGTCTCTTCTCGGCGGAGTCCGGGAAGTGAACACGGTTTCTGTGTTATGATTGACGTAAGTAGGAGTTCAGGATCACCTCTTGATCATTACTAGTTGACGAACGTTCCTTTGCTTCTCTTCTCGCTCTTATTTGCGTATGTTAGCCACCATACATTGCTTAGTCGCTGCTGCAACCTCAGCACTTTACCCCTTCCTTTCCCATTAAGCTTTGCTAGTCTTGATACCCATGGTAATGGGATTGCTGAGTCCTCATGGCTCACAGATTACTACAACAACAGTTGCAGGTACATGTTATACGATGATCATGACGCGAGAGCGATGTTTGCTTGTTTGGAGTTCTTCTTCTGCTTCTTCTTCGATCAGGGGATAGGTTCCAGGTCGGCAGCCTGGGCTAGCAGGGTGGATATTGTTTGAGTTTATGTTTGTGTTTCATCCGTAGTCGGATGGTGCTCTTATGTGTGAGATGATGTTGTATTCGTGTGGCATTGTATGCCTTATGTATGTATCCCTGCCTATTATGTAATGTTGATGTAATGATATCCACCTTACAAAAGCGTTTCAATATGCGGGTCTATCCTTGGTGGGACCTTCGAGTTCCTCTTGGATAGGGTCGCATATTGGGCATGACAGTCAATATGCGAGTCAGTACATCGAAGAATTCTTGGTCAGCAATAATGACAAAGAAACAATTCTCCTACCTTATCATCCCAGGTAAGTCATCTGCGGATAGCACTATAACACATATATACATCCTTTCGTGCATTTCAATAGTTACTTTGCACTCATGGAGGCTAAACTTGATCGTGTATTTTGTGCAGCGGGGGGTGTCGTGCCGTTCTCATTGTTCTTTACCCGCGTTACTCCCGCGCTCTATATTTGGACCCGTCGAACGACATACAGAAGAAAGATTACACACACATAAAGTATGTTCTGGACAGAGCTTTGCTGGGCTTCAGCATGCGGGGTGGCTACATCCAACACAAAAAAACAAATAAGGCCGGGCTTTGTTTCACCCACAAGACTGACTTCTGTTGCATCCAGCAACCGACAAGAAGTGAGAATGATGGATTCTATGTCATCCATTTAATGATGGAGTACAGAAGGGATGTGCAATTAGTTTGCATGAAATCTTCATCCGATACCCATATCCAGAGATTTTCCGAAGCCTTTTGAGCCGTGCCGGATAATCGACTTCGAAATGATTTCTACTGGATCCAACAGGAAATTGCGTCCATCATCATCAAAGATGTCCTCGAAGAGAATGGGATGTTCTACGTCGGCCCAATATCGCGAGCTGACGTCCGAACCCGCATTGCCCTACAGCGTCAGGACATGACGCCTTTCACTAAGCTTGGGTCTGTCCTCCCGGATATGGACAGATGGGAAAAGTGCACTGCTTAAAAACAATGTAGTTACTTGTTACTTTCTGTACGACGAAACTTCGAATCTCTCAGTACGACGAAACTATTAGATGTATGGTGCCGCGCTCTAGTTAATTACTTTCGGTACGATAAAATTTGTTAACTATGTTTACTATATATGTTGCTTCTATTTCATAATTGTTTTGTTGAATTCGCTTCATGGTATATATATGTGCATCTCTGACAGGTATATAGATTAACGATGGCGAGGAAGTGGTATGTCGTGTATGTAGGGCTTGTTCCGGGTGTGTATGATGAGTGGACAGAGTGTCAGGCCCAAGTCTCTGGCTTCTTCGGCGTAAGCCAGAAAGGGTTTGATAGCAGAGCGGAAGCCGAAGCAAGTTACTTGAGATTCATAGCAAAACAGGGGATTCAGAACCAGCGCCGCTACAAAAACTACTACATAATACCTCTTTTGATCATCGTGATCGCTCTTATCGTGTATGTCTTAATTTAGGTAGATGATGAAACACGTGTCTACGGTGACAATGTAAGATACATGTCATGTGTATCGCTATTTCGAGATGATGATGATGATGAGATCTACATCATTTGTGTTGAGACTATGTTGATATGATGAGACTATGTTCTACCACTTCGATGATGATGATGAGACATTCCTTTTTCATATAATTCCAGTGTATGTGTATGTTGTAACTGTATAAAACAAGTAAAAATACGAATACAACAACATAAAAAAAAGAAATACTAGCAGTAGCGTGGGGTATTGGAGTAGTAGTAGCGCTGCTTACCAGTAGCGTGTGTTCGTTGGGCTCGCTACCAGCATTAGCAGTAGCGATGGGCAGAGGCGCGCTACTGCTAGATACAAATAGCAGTAGCGCTGGTTCAAACAAGCACTACTGCTAAAAAATAGCTGTAGCGCCATAGCAGTAGCGCGCCCACCCACGCTACTAATAGCCAAATAACCAGCGCTACTAATAAGGGTTTTCCTAGTAGTGGTAGGCTGCCGCCTGTGGCGAAGAAGCTGAAGGGGGACACGGTGGCTCCACTTGGGGCATGCTCATCCGTTGTGGCCGCGCCTTCGTCTGTGGGAAGGGGAGGCAGTGGAACACGCACCTCCCCTGCCCGGTCATCCTCACGAGGCCAGGAGGAGCGCCCTGGCAGGGTGCCAGCCCCCATGGCCCCGCTGGCTCTGGAGCCGCCGGCACTTGAAGCTGTCACTGAGGTTGCCAAGGCTCAGGAGCTCCCGGTCTCCCCAGCTGTGATCATGCTGCCGTCTTCTCCTCCTGCTCCACTGATTCCTGACTCCTCTGCCTCCTTCGCCGTCTTGGACCGTGCTGCTGCTGAGCTAGGTCGGCTGCGAGAAGACCTCCAGGGCGCCAAACCCCGCCTGGTGGCCGGGCGCCTGGGGCTGATCTCTGGCTAGGTTCATTCCGAGACCTCCGTCCGAGCGGCGCTGAGCCAGGCTGCAGTAGCTACCGAGGAGGAAAAGCAAGCCGCCAGCCAGGCCGCGGCCGCTCATGACGTAGCACTGAATGACACCTTGATCGCCCAGGACCGTTGCAAGGCACTAGAGGACGAGCTGAGGGGCCTGCGTGATGAGCTCGCCAAGGAGGCTCGCGATCGCCAGTCAAGGGAGGAAGAGATGAAGGCTCGGGAGGCCGCCATCAGGGACCGTGATGCCAAGCTGACCGCTGATCGCATTCGACTGAAGACTCTGAAGCAGAAGCTGAAGGCAGAGAGGGCCGAGCTAGACACCAAGGCGAAGGTCTTGGCCGAGGATCACGTGGCCTTCACGGATCTTGAGAAGAGATCTCGCAAGGCGCTCAAGTCGCTTTACGATGATGGTCTGGAGAAGTCGCTGGCCGGAGCCAAGGACGGCCCCACCATGCTACTTCCCTTCCTGGTCGAAGCGCTTGAGGAGGTCGTTACCGGCATAGGCCCCATGGCCGAGGTTGAAACTTGCATCCTTTGTTCTGCGGCGCTGACTCGGGTCCTCAGCCACATCTACCTTCGCAACCCCGACGCCAACCTTGACGATTTGCTGGAGCCTATGGACGCCGAGCGCTTTGCCGCTGCTGCTGAAGCCATGAAGGGCCAAGCAGAAGGCTTGCTGGTGAAGTTCCGCACTTTCGCCACTCTGCCCAAGGTAGGTACCGCTGGTTCCGCGGCCTCGGGAGGTGGAGCTGACAGGCGGAACTCCACCACGGAGGCGGGGCTCCTGGCAAATGACGGCACTGCTCAAGGGTGATCTCCTCTCGGCTTCTTTCCTGTTTCAACTCCTGCAACATGCACCGTGCCTCGTGGAGGCGTTTAAACTTGTGTTTGGTATCGTAAGGACAATTTATGGTTTGTAATATTTGCTTCTGAATTTGTGAGATTTTGCGGTTTCCTTCCTATTTGCTTTGTGTTCTACGTCGGCAGGGCCCGGCCCCGCACATACATCAGCCGCCGTTAGCCCCAACCGGATCACCAGGACGGGACCAAGGAGTGAGGGGCTACGTGACAAGTTAGGCTCCCGAGTCACGATGCTCAGGAGTCCCCCTTGACACACAAACATCAAATAGGGAGGGGGTGTAGGAGTAGATCTGTCGTTCTACGAAGGCAGGGCCCGGCCCCGCGCATACCTCAACTGCCGTTAGCCTTGCGGAACTAAGGAGTGAGGGGCTACGTGACCAGTTAGGCTCCAGAGTTGTGATGATCAGGAGTCCCCCTTGACGCTCAAACGGTCTTCATACCTTCGCTCCGCTCGAGGAGGGGCGCGCGACGACCAGGTCCGAGGGACCTAGCTAGGTGGCATGCGCTCTGGCGTGACCTGGGCGCAGCCCCCGTGTCCAGCCCCCTCGCGTGTCGCTGCCGAGGGGTGGCGCTGCGATGAGGCCAGACACTGAGCTCTGGGATCCCTGAGGTTGATACAGCCGTGGGATGCCCTCAGTTGTTTATCACCAGTGCGGAGCATAGTGCTTTTGTATGTGTACGGGCATAGCCGCTCCTCGGCAGTGTCGTCAGCCAGCGCGGAGCATGGTGCTTCCACTGGTACGTGGGAGGGGGGCTCCCCTCCGGGAGGAGCCCCCGGGGTGTGTAGAGCCCCGCCCTGACACGTGGCCGGCACGGTAGGGCTGGATGAGGTGTATCTGGGCACTCGTGAGCCAGCATGGGACTCACGAGGCCCTACCTCAAGGCGGGTTGCACATGATTTTGAGCCTTGGGCGGCTGAGTGTTCGTGCGAGGTGATTAGATACAAATGCTCTACGTCCTCAGTTACCGGCCCTCGAGCGAGCTCAGCCACCCCTGGTATGCCAGGTCGTGATGCCGTGGACAAGGCCAGGGGGTGAGGGCTGGAGAGCCAGTAAGAGCTCCTGAGTCGTGATACTCAGGCGCCCCCCTTTTAACGTGCAAGCGATTTCCATGAGGGAGAAAAGGGCCCATGGTAGGAGGGAGATGATTATCATAGGTAGGCTAAGCATGAAAGGCAAATTAGCCCAGATAACTGCAGGAAGGATACATGCCACTGGGTCAGGCCCGAGCAGCTTGGGGATGATGCAGCCCGAGGGGCGCCCCCAGCAAGGTAAACTAAAGACATGAGCGAAAGGGATACATGCCGTAGGGACAGACCCATGCGACCTGGGAATAATGCAGCCCTGAGGGCGCTCCCAGCTGAAATGAACTCTAAAGATGTCACCTAATACCATTGTAGAGCGGGTGTTGGAGTAGCCAATGATGCATGGTGAAGAGGCCGATCCTCACGAGCCACCGGAGCCCTGTGTCTCGGGAGGCTCTGGGGGTCCAGGCTATTCCTTGAGGACCGTCTCCATCTCCGCCAGGACCGCCTGGTGCCTGGCCTCTTGAGCTGCCAGAATGCTCTGCAGAAGACGCTGGTGAGGGGCAGCCGCGTTCGGCAGGCCGAAAGGCATGCGAACATAGCTATGAGGTGGACCCTCGCAACGTCCAACGCGTGAAGGCTAGAAGCGCTCCTGAGATGCGACTTGGCTGAGCCCTGGGTAGTCCATGCAGACGCACAGCCCGCCATCCTTGCCTGGATGGGGAGCTACGCCGGGCAGGTGGCGATCGCCGCGTATGACTCTTGATTCCTGTAGCTCCTGAGTGGCCTTGGTGATGAACTCCTGAGGGTTGGGCCCTCCTTGCCCCATGCCTTCCTGAGGGAAATGTGGCGCAAAGCACGCCTCCAAGTGTTGCCCGAGCGCCTCCCTCTTGATCCTAGCAAAGTCTCAAGCCCTCCAGGAGAGAGCTCCTAAGCCTTGCCCGAGGAGGGCGCCAGGCGCGCCTTCCTATGCGACGGAGGGAGGCGCCCCTTGTGTCGGTGTCAAAACCGGCGGATCTCGGGTAGGGGGTCCCGAACTGTGCGTCTAAGGCTAATGGTAACAGGAGGCAGGGGACACGATGTTTTACCCAGGTTCGGGCCCTCGCGATGGAGGTAATACCCTACTTCCTGCTTGATTGATCTTGATGATATGAGTATTACAAGAGTTGATCTACCATGAGATCATAGAGGCTAAACCCTAGAAGCTAGCCTATGATTATGATTGTTGTTGTCCCATGGACTAAACTCTCGGTTTATATAGACAACGGAGGGGGCTAGGGCTACACAGAGTCGGTTACAGAGAAGGAGATCTGCCCATCCGAATTGCCAAGCTTGCCTTCCACGCAAAGGATAGTCCCATCCGGACATGGGACGAAGTCTTCAATCTTGTATCTTCATAGTCCAATAGTCCGACCAAAGTATATAGTCCGGCTGTCGGAGGACCCCTTAATCCAGGACTCCCTCAGTAGCCCCCGAACCAGACTTCAATGACGATGAGTCCGGTGCGTAGATTGTCTTCGGCATTGCAAGGCGGGTTCATCTCCAAATCCTCCAGGGTACCTATTGTAACGAGTAGTGTCCGGCTTCCCATTAATGTTGCACTCCTCGGATCCTATGCTTTAATAATGGCTGTTTCCACGTGTCGAGCGAATGCGAGAAGTCGGGGTATTTTTACATTTGCCACCCTACCCATGCGAGTAAATCATCTATTTAAAGAGACGGAGATCCTCAGATCCGAATCACACCATATCCTCCCATCGAGTATCCATCAGAGCACGCCCGGAAAAGTCCATACCATCATGGCCGGTCGTTGCGGCTCCTCCTCTCGCTCCCGTAGCACTAGGCCAGGCGATTGGGTGAAATGTTCTATCCCCCACAGCCGACTAATAGAGTTGCAGACCCAGGGGTTTCTTCCGCCTGCATACATGGTCCCCGTCTGAGCTGGACTAGCCACTTATAATGGCGGGGAGCAAGCGGAGAGTTCTCCAAACCCATCCAAGGGGGAGCGGGTATGCTTTGTCCCCTATTTGCCGAGGGGACTCGAATTTCCAATCCATCCTTTCCTCCGCGGGCTCCTGGAGTTCTATGGCCTCCAGCTGCATAACTTTACCGCAACCTCCATACTGCACATCGTAGGCTACGTTGCCTTCTGCGAGCTATTTCTGGGTTGCGAAGCTCATTTTGAGTTGTGGAAGAGGCTATTCTGCCTCGTACCCCGCACTCTGGAGGGGTCGGTATATCAAGTGGGTGGAGCCAAAATATGGCGCATTGCTGGGATTGGATACCTGTCCGGTACCCCGAAGAAGACATCCGAAGATTGGCCTTCGGAGTGGTTCTACATGGAGGACGTCCCTCTTTCGGACCCTATTCGGAAGGGCCTTCCCGTGTTTGTAAATGTCCCATTGAAGAAACGCCATAGCTGGCGGCCCTAGAGCCCCCACGAGGAAGATAACAGAGAGATCCTTTTTCTGATGGACAGGATAAAGATGCTGGCCAAATCAGGACTGACAATAATTTAGGTTATGTCCATATGTATAATACGGGGAGTACAGCCACTTCAATATCTGGGGAAACTCATGTGGCACTTCAACGGAGAAGATGATGCCACCCGCTGCGGCCGTAAAGGTCCGGACTCCGCCGTCGCTCTGGTGAAGATACTGTCCGATTTTTATGAAGGAGAAGAAGAGGAGTTCATCCGCATCAAACCACGGGATGGATTCTCCATGTACAACCCCCCAAGCTGGGTGAGTTGCTATCTTGTGTTCCTAGTCTTTCCTGCATTCTTTAGCACAAATATTTACTTGCCAATTCATAGCAGGAACTACAAAAAGCTATGAGGGAGGTTCATAGCCCGTCTCCACGGCCAGAGGACCCGGACCGGGCCCTCGACCCCGGACTTGAAGAAGATCCGGACACATTCGTGGAGCTCATTGATAGGACATTTTATCAGTTAAGCTGCGATGGTGCGCTGGTGGCCATCATAGCTGATCATCCTGGCCTACTCCCTGTATCACATGTAAGTAAAACTGCAGTCCCAACTTCCAAGAATGATTCCCTCTTGGCGCCTTACCCACCGCATATGTATTGCGTTTTACAAGGAAGGTCATCGGGACGCTAGGACGACCCCGCGGTGACTCGCCAACAGGGTGCACCGAAGCCGGGTAGGCTTAAAAGGAAGGAGGTCAGGACCGAGATGCTGTCGCAGAGGTATGTTTAAAAACCTACCACGTAATTATCATCGTCAAAATATGACAATGTCCATTGTCTTCCGGCAGAAAGAGCACCAATGTCGGTGTCAAAACCGGCGGATCTCGGGTAGGGGGTCCCGAACTGTGCGTCTAGGCGGAGGGTAACAGGAGACGAGGGACACGATGTTTTACCCAGGTTCGGGCCCTCTCGATGGAGGTAAAACCCTACATCCTGCTTGATTAATATTGATGATATGGGTAGTACAAGAGTGGATCTACCACGAGATCAAGGAGGCTAAACCCTAAAGCTAGCCCATGGTATGATTGTTGTAATGTACGTTGTGTCCTACGGACTAAAGCCCTCCGGTTTATATAGACACCGGAGGAGGCTAGGGTTACACAGATCGGTTACAATGGTAGGAGATCTACATATCCGTATCGCCAAGCTTGCCTTCCACGCCAAGGAAAGTCCCATCCGGACACGTGACGGAGTCTTCAATCTTGTATCTTCGTAGTCTTGGAGTCCGGCGGACGATGATAGTCTGGCTATCCGGACACCCCCTAGCCCAGGACTCCCTCACTCCCCCACCACTAACCATCCATTAGAGCCCTCCCTCCCCCTCTTCTTTGCCCCTCCACCACCCCTCCATTAGAGCCCCCTCCCTCCCCCTCTTCCTTGCCCCTCCATCACCCCTCCATTAGAG